>NC_134487.1:34820080-34920080 GCF_040206685.1 Ascaphus truei
ATAAATACACACACACACACACATAAATAAATACACACACACAAACACACACACACACATAAATAAATACACACACACAAACACACACACACACACACACACACACACAGATGCAGATACACACACACACAGATACACGCAGTGGAGAGCAGAGGCAGTGATGGATGTGAGTGACTTGGGGGAGGGGCGGGAGGAAAGGCATGCGATCCATGCAGGCAGCTCCCTGCACACAGTCACTGGACAGGCAAATGTACACCTCTCTCTCCCTCCCCCCCACCTTCTCCTATCACCCCCTACCTTCTCCTATCACCCGGGGCAGAAGTGGATGGGACACCGCGCAGCCACAGGAGCCAGGAGCAGGAAGGCAGACACACACACTCACCGTGTGCTCTGCACAAAGCGGAAGCCCCGCCCCCGGCTTCCTCTGACCTGCAGCCAATCCCCTGCGGCCCGGCCGGCATGAAGCAGTGATGGTGGGGAGGCATAATCGGAGTGATGGTGGGGAGGCTAATCGCGGTGCCCCTCTAGACAGACAGACACTCTCACAGACAGACAGACACTCTCACAGACATGTGACCGGGACACGTGACGCGGGACATTTCAATGCAGAGGGATACCGGCACCCCATAAAGGTGCCTGTATCTCGGGAAGCAGGGGGTCCCCGGACATAAAACCAACATGGTTCAGCTCCGGAGACCCCCTGCACCTCTACACTATTAAAGAAATGTATATCAATAAATATTGTAATAAACATTAATACATGCCCCCCCCCCCCCCCCCTCCGCCCAAACCCATACAGTACAGTAATGGGCAAAATAACTATTATCCAGATATGGATAATAGATTATTTGACCATTATTAATCACTGCATTAGCATACAAAAATAAAGTAAATAAATACAGTTATACTTACCACAACAGTAGGTCCCTCTGTCCTCCGTTGCCAGAAAGCATATATACATAATAAAGACATTCTAATGGCCCCTAACCCCTTAATCACATTAGCGGTTACTAACCGCTATAGTCATTAAGGGGTTAACCCACCCTGACCCGATACAAACCCGGGAGTCCTAAGCACCCACCCCTGACTGACTATACCCACACTGTACCCATTGAGTAGTATAGTGGTACATCATACCCATATAATAATAATATGGGCATGATAAGCCTCTATAGCACTCAATGGGCACCCTAATGACAATAAATTAATACACAAGACACACAGTAATAAAACGTAACTAAACTCCAAAAAAACACACTTCACTAAATAAAAACAGTAGCCAGCTAATCCAATCAATAGAAGCAATTACAACATCAACAATGAATTAATTCAACCATTACCCAATCAAACCAATTAATCCCTAAACCAACTCAAAATGAATAGTAACACTAACCAATGTAAACAATGAATTAATCCAACATTAATGAATGTTACCATTAAAAGACAAATAAATAAATTAAAACAATCTCTGAAGTATCCATAAAAAACATGAGCTAACATAATATAACATTAAGTACAAGCGAACACCAATCGCAAAGCTTTTATTACATTAACCATAAACAAACAATCACATCCACATCATTAACTGCAATAACAAGCGAGAAATGCCCCCAAATATTGGCATAATAATGTATTAATCTGTACCCTAAAGAGGTACAGATTAATATATTACCAGTCAATGTGCCTCCCCCCAAAAATAAAAAAACACATCCAAAAAATATCATACCAATTCCACACGCTGATTGGCTGAAATACCTTGTGACACAGCGGCCATCTTGGATTTACCGACGTCATGTTAAAGGTAAATGAAGCACAGCCATTCTGATTGTCTGGCATCATTCCCTTTAAGTGACGTCACGGAAGCCGACGTTTGGGATTTAACATGGGGTTTTTTGGATTGACAGATGAAGAAAGAAGATAAAAAAGAACAAGAAATGGTTACAGATGAAGATAGAAGACGGTGAGTAAAAAAAGAAAAAAGAAGATTGCGGTACCTGAGCCGGATCTTCATGGTGGATGGCATCGGATGCTGTTGGAGGCCTTCAAGGTACGTGAGCTTCCTGTTACCCCGGGAGTCGGAGTGCCACCGCTTCTAATGGTAAGTAACATATTCAATGTTTGTAAATGTCTCTTTTTACAGGTGTATTCTTTGGGTTTTTATTTTTTGGGGGAGGCACATTGACTGGTAATATATTAATCTGTACCTCTTTAGGGTACAGATTAATACATTATTATGCCAATATTTAGGGGGCATTTCTCGCTTGTTATTGCAGTTAATGATGTGGATGTGATTGTTTGTTTATGGTTAATGTAATAAAAGCTTTGCGATTGGTGTTCGCTTGTACTTAATGTTATATTATGTTAGCTCATGTGTTTCATGGAAACTTCAGAGATTGTTTTTATTTATTTCTCTGTCTTTTAATGGTTACATTCATTAATGTTGGATTAATTCATTGTTTACATTGGTTAGTGTTACTATTCATTTTGAGTTGCTTTCGGAATTAATTGTTTAAATTGCTTAATGGTTTAATTAATTCAATGTTGATGTTGATATTGATTATATTGTTTGGATTAGCTGGCTACTGTTTGTATTTAGTGACGTGTGTTTTTTGGTAGTTTAGTTAGTTTTATTATTGTGTCTTGTGTATTAATTTATTGTCATTAGGGTGCCCATTGAGTGCTATAGAGGCTTATCATGCCCATATTATTATTATATGGGTATGATGTACCACTATACTACTCAATGGGTATAGGGTGGGTATAGTCAGTCTGGGGTGGGTGCTTAGGCCTGACAGGTGGGTGAAGGGGGTATTAGCCCTAAGGATGGGCGTTTAGACCTTGCGGGTGGGTAGCGGTTGCGTTAACCCCTCTATTACCTTAGCGGTATTAACCGCCAAGGTAATGAAGGGGTTAACTCCACCCGCAACCCCCCCGCAATGCCTAAACAGCCACTAAGGGCCAAATTCCCCCTTCACCCACCCCCACTAGCCACAGTATTGCATTGTATTGTATGTTTCTTACAGTAAGCCTGGCACGGGTGTTTAACCCCTTCATTGCCTTAGCGGTTAGCCGCTAAGGTAATGAAGTTGCTGTACATGCATGTTTCCTGCCTCGGATGCATGCCGGGGGGGTCCGGAGCTGCTATTAATGGCTATCAGCTCCGGAGACCCCTGGCATCAATCCAAGGCAGGAAAGGGGCCTGATTTCTTCTAAGTCCCGACATATCGCAGCTCATCGACCCATCTCCCCACCAATTGACCAACAATTTTGTGGTGATTTGTATTTGGGGAGAAAATCGTTTTTTAGGGCTGCGATGGGCTGCGATAGGCCGCGACACCCGACTCGCGGGTCTCTGAATCGTGCGACTTTATCAACCATCCGAAAATGGTCGATAAGGGGCTGATCGCTACTCAGTCAGCGAATTTCGGATGGAGATAAAATTTTGCGTCGATACAGGCAGTTATCGAGCACTTATCGAGGCTATCTGAATACGAGTAGCATTTTGGTCGATAAGTGCTCGATAAGGGCCTTATCGAGGCTTTCTGAATAAGGCCCTTTGACTTCCACATGGGGATGATATCCTACTATTTTGGGAGGGATCATCAAGCAAACTTTTAGAGTTTGTTGACTTACTCAACAGAAATGATCTGAACTTCAGATTAACATGTAAATAGAGTAAAGATTGGTTTTTTTTTTCTTGCTTTAGTTATTAAAAAACAAGATGAATACATTAAAACCTCAACTTACAGAAAATCAACTGCAACTCATTGTTTATTACAGGAACAAAGACAACTTATGCCATCCTTAACTAAAGATAAATAGTACCAATGGGTCCATTTCTTCCATGCAGAAATTGTTTCGAGGTGTCTACTTTTAAAATGCAAGCCAAAGTTATAGCCAAACGATTTAATGAGAGAGGATATAGTATAACAAGGGTAATTAAAGGGTATAAGAATGCAATGGCTACATATTGTCTTCACTATATGAAAAGGTAGAAAAATAAATATTAAATAAATACTGGTTTCATCTGACAAAGGCTTGAATAAGATGATAAATGGTAAAAAAAAAAAATCCCCATATTTGATATTAAATTGCCATTTTGATGTATCAAATTCTAAAAAATCATGGCTAAATAAATTGAATGGTTCTTTTAAGTGTGGCGATTGCCAGGCATTTAAATTTATTGAAGTCACAAAGGAGTTTTTTGATGTCAGGTCCCAGTCCCAGACAAAATACAAAATTAAATGTTGTATCAATTGTAAGGCAAAAGGGGATGAGTCAATGTGGATGCCCCATGAGACATTTAGAGAAAAGAAAAAGAGAGTGGAGATGATGGTTATTAGAGCATAAAAATGATGTTTGAAACAAAGTTGAACGGAGTAGTGTAGCTAGATACTTTGATATAGTACATGGCAGCTCTCTAAAATAATTTAAATGTATAGGTCTTGAGCAGGTCGTTTTGGGAAATAGAAAAGGGGATCTTGACAAAATTTTGTCACAGAAAGAAGCTAGATGGATATGTCTTGGACAGTTTGGTACCACATGGACTTAATGAAGAAATTAAGCATGGATGCATTTTGTGAAAGCCGTCATCTTTCTATGTATATATTTATATTAGAATATTGATGTTTGTTTATTTTTTCAAGAAGTTTAAGCATAAAGTAATTTTGCTTGAATACTTCCGATTGTATGATGTATAAAAAGTCAAAGGTTGAACTAGGCATTGTAACCTAGTAGGAGCCGCAGTGTACTGTATTTTGGAGGCGAAACACATATCAGCGTTTTTTACCTTTATCCCTGAGATAATATGAAGTTGCATGATTGATGTGTGTGAGAAAAGGGGGTGTGGGGGGGGTATAGTGCGCTACAAAAAGTGGGAAGAAAAATAATAATAATAAGTAAGAAGTGTGTGTAAAATATATATTTAATTATATATTTTAAGGGATAACAATTATCCTAATCATGAAATATGTGAATTTAAAAAAAAAACACATTAAATATTGCCAAATGGCAAAAAATACAGTGAAAAAACAGTGAGAAAGCAATAAAATCTATATAAGAAATCAGCATAAAGTGTCCATAAGTGTATAAAGTTCCTAGTAAAAGATAAAGGTCTCATCTTGAGAAAGTTCCAAAAAGTCCTTGATCTCGTTTGTTTCAGGCACATGCAGATCTCTCCGTTGGATATCTTCCACTCCTCTTTCAGCACATGTAGAAAAAATAAAAAAGGGCCAGAGAACTCTCATAGTATAGCATCATTTTACTTATAAAACACAAATAAACAAGTGGTATCAAACTCACAAGGTTTTCGATCAAAAACAGCTTTTACCCTTTTTGGGGGAAGTCTGGTGCCCACAGATTTGTCTTGCAGTGTCCATCTCTCTCTGTCTGCTGGCCGGTCTGTCCTTGAGCAGTGCAGTCACCTTGAGGATGTCATTGGCGGTGCCCTTCATCCCGGTAGTTGGTTTGAAGATAAAGGAGGAGAGAAACGTTCTTCTGCAAATCTTGGTACTCTGCCAAGTTTACAAGTCCTATGCGTTTTATGATTGTAATCACCACCCCTGATGAAGTGGTTATAATCATAAAACACAGAGGTCTAGTAAACTTGCAGAATGCCAAGTTTTGTGGAAAAGCTTTGGTCTCTCCTCCTGCCTCTTTAAACTAAGTACCGGGATGGAGCGCATCGCCAGTCATGTCATCAAGGCGATGTACAGTATATTCAATGCTGGCCAGTAATTTGAGATGAGTGATACTTCACCTGGAGCACCCATGAGATAAGGTGAGGATCTGTGCAGACCAATCTGGTTGCTTGCAATATAATCACTGAAAAAAGCTTGTGAGGCAAAAATTTAAGCCAGCAATTTATGCAAGAGAAATGATGCACATATAATAAGTGAACTTTGGAAAAGCCTAATGAATGGCGTCTTCAGGACTTTCACACTTGAAAGAGGATGAATGTTGCTAACCTTTTGAAATTTGAGATAGTTACTGTCAAGTGCGACCCATTTAGTGTGATATATAAAAAATGTTTTTAGCAATATCCTCAATAACTTATGGAATTCTAATGTTATATTAAGGATACATGTGGTGTTTTTATATTGTAAATGTGATATATTAGATGTTTAAAAATAAATGTCAATAATAATATAGGTATAGGTGGCGTCAACATTTGTAGGTTTATTGTGTACAATTATGTAGTGCTGGACGAAATCACAAAATAGACAATATTTTGAAGACTTATTGATTGAAAATTAATTGTTTATATGTTTTGGACTTTATTTTTGTGTTCTGCATGATATATTTCTCAGGCTAACGATATCTTCTGTGCTCTTTATTCCTCTACTTGTCTCCTTTATGGTTTTTCAAATATATAGACTCTATCCTGTTACCTTTAATGCAGCTTTATGATTGGGTTTATATGCATAATGCAGAGGGTATCTAAAGCTCCACAGAAGTGAGTGGGGGCTGATCTTTCACCCTTCATAAAATGGAGCAAGCAATAACAAAACGTGCTGGGTTGCCATAAATACAGGTGTAGCATCATTTTTAGCCCGGCTGGGTCTTGTGGACTACATCTGATCTCCCGATATTTTGGCGGCTGCTCACAACCTTTCTCGTGAGTTTTAGATTTGGTTGCAGTGCTCTGAAGTAATGGTAGGTGGTGTTAGTGTGCTAGTGTGTCTTCAATCTATAGTAAATGCAATGTAATACATCCCTTATTCCTGTTCATTTCGTATGATATGATATCCCATTTATTTAAATGTAACCAGCCACTTGTTCCCATAACAACTTCAGCTGACTAAAAAGTATTTATAAAATATTTTTTTTTAATTAGATTACAGAAAATGACAGTTCAGAGATAATGCACAAAGACTTTGTGAAATAATACAATTGTCTTCGATCTTCTTCCAAATGTGCAATCTTCTTCAACTGGCACCTTCTTTGGGCTGGCTTTTGTACACCTTCATCTGTAAAATAAGAATGTTATATATTATTAATCGAGAAGAAATAGATGCATAAATTACATTGTGGGGAACGCATATTACCAATAAACTTGTATCCACATGTGGGTTTCTATGGAACCTACTAGAAATCCATCTATATGTAACTTTAAGGAGTGACTCAGTCAGTAAAGACACTGAGTGGCACTGAGTGTGAAGCAGGGGAACCTGGTTCAATTTCCGGTGTTGGCTCCTTGTGACCTTGGGCACTTTATCTCCCTGTGCCTCAGGCACCAAAAACATAGATTGTAAGCTCTACGGGGCAGGGACTGTCTCTGTAAAGCGCTATGTAAAACTAGCAGCGCTATACAAGAACAAGCTATTATTATTAGTATTATTATTGACCTGGTTGAAATGCATATACGTGTCAGTCATTGAATTTCTGCGCATGCGAACTGTACTTGAATTGCATATAATATCATATAGCAGCAGAAGAAAAGTGTTTCTCTCCACAGATGAAGACTGCAATACCCAGTACCCACTCTCTGAATACCTTAAAAGGGAGAATGATTCATTAAAAAAATGAAAATAGTAAATGCAAATGGAGCATAGAGATATCTACTCAGTGCAATGCTGATAATAAATTATCCTGGTTATGACCTATAGATCTGTACAGTGCTGTGACATCGCATGTCACTAATGTAAGACTACCACTCCCACTCTACTCCCACTGAATCTGCTCCAAAGCATTAATAACATCAGTAGTATCCTTAAAATAGGACCTAAGATTTTTTACGTATTTCTGTAAAAACACATCAATATACAGTATGCAGAGAGATTAGAGGTACAGATGTGGCCTCCTGTTCTCTCCTGCTAGCCTACAAAAATCTGTGGCTATCTCACAGAAACGTTGCAACATTTCTGTGATATTTCTGCAGCCAGACTAATAGCCCATCAGATTAACACAGCAGGGGGCCCTGTTATTTGAATGGGACTGCAGGGATATACGTGAATCCGATCTTGATATAATGGGTCTCCCCAAAGGGTTCACCAAACTATTTTGAATCTTGGGGAGATACTGTAGTAGAAAATTGGTCATTTAGGTCTTTCTTTACACAAAAAAAATGATGTTCTCCCGCATCCGAAACCGGAAGTAGCAGATAACTTTGCCTGCTCACAAGATGCGTAGACGCTGAACTGAAAAGACGCTGGACTGCCAACACGCCAGCATGAATTTCCATGGAGGTGGTGAGGCTGGGGAAAAGTCTCCTTATTGGAGACTGGACTTCTGACCTGCTCCCTTTATTATTGAGCCAAAGAATGCAAGTGTACTGTACGTTTTGTATTTTACCTGGTCACATAAAAGTTGTATTGCAATCTGCACTATTGTGTCTTTCCTTTTCTCCTGAAATCCTCTTCATTATCCTCAATCATCAAGGATTGATCACCATTTATGTGTGAAAATGCCTGTTTATTTTTTGTAAAACGTGAGTAGTCATTCCACAAGATTTTTCAGATCCTGCTGCTAACGTTTTTTACGTTATTGCACTATTGTCTGTTTTTCATTTTTGTACATGGTGCCGCCATACGCTCCCCTAATCCTCTCGAAGAATGGTGCCACCTTTTAGAAAGAACTAGTTCACTGATTACAATTCTCACCAACCACAAAAACCTGGAATACATCGATGGAGCTAAGAGACTTGGGACACGCCATGCCAGATAGGCTCTGTTCCTCACTCGGTTCCCTTTTATAATCTCCTTTCATCCAAGCATAAAGAATACTAAATCTGATACATTGTCCAGGCAATTCTCTACTGGAGAGACCATTGAGACCGATAAGGGCCCACTGTTCCCCCTGCCTGCATCATCTCCTTGGTTTCATCTCCCCTGATAAAGAAGTTTCTTCAAGCAAAGTCGGAAGTCCCTGACCAACCACTGGAACCTCCTTCTAGATGTACTTCCACGCCTCTGCAAAGAGGTTCTTTGTTGGGGAAACCAATCCAAGTTTGTCGGTCATCCTGGAGTGAAGAAAACATCTGAATATTTATCACTTACTAACTGATGGCTGGAAATAATCAGTGGCATCAAAGAGTTTTCAGCCACCGGTGCCCGTTTTGCTCAAATCAAGTTGCCTAGACATCTTCCCTGCGGCCTTCTCCTACCACTGCTAATCCCTGACCAGCCTTGTTGGAATCATTTGGCAATGGACTTTATTGGTGAACTACCGCCTTCTCAAGGTATGACTATTATTCTAGTAGTGGTCGATAGCTTCAATAAGCAGGTCCATTTAATTTACCTTTTGCCTCAGAATTTTCAGAAATTTTCAGCAGAGAAACCTTTAGCTTGCAAGGAGTACTCTCAGAGATTATCTCTGACCGAGGATCGCAGTTTGTTTCCAAGTTTTGGAGAGTGTTCTGTACCAGAATGGGAATTTTTCTAACAGAAAGGACCAACCAGTCGTTGTAACAGTTCCTTCGGGTCTTTTGTATCTGAACAGCAGGATAATTGGTGGACTGCTCACTTTTGCTGAGTTTGCACGAAATTCCTTAAAACACGACTCCTCTCAAGAATCCCCATTCTTCTTTGCATATGGGTACCATGCTGTCATCCTTCCGTCCTCTGTCATGTCCTCTCGGGTTCCCGTGGTGGACCTCAAGCTCCAGGAACTCCAGGTCCTCAGAAAACTGGTCCCCACCTCTCTCGCTAAAGCTGCCGTGCTACGGAAGGTACACCGATTAAACGCATGCGACCACCTCCTCAAAGTAGGTGATCAGGTCAGGCTCTCCACCAGAAATATTCACCTAAAGCTACCCCCGGCCAAGATCGGTCCTAGTACATCGGTCCTTACAAAATTCTGAAGCAAAGTAATCCTGTAGCTTTCAAATTGTAACTTCCTGCCAGCCTAATAATACTGTCTGTTTTCCATGTTTCTCTCCTCAAACCCTACATTCAAAATCCTTTATCTTCCACTCCCTCTCCTCCTATTTCTGTGATAGTGGAAGGTCAGGAGGAATTTGAGATACAATGAATTTTGGACTCCTCGAGCGCTCATGGCAAACTCCAGTATTTGGTACATTGGAAGGGGTATAGCCCCAAGGAAAGATCTTGGGTAGATTCCAAGGACATCCATGCCCCTTCTATGCTCTGGGATTTTCACAAAAAAATTCCCAGCAAGCCTGTCTTGGATCGCCCAGATGTCGCTCCTGAGGGGTTGAACTATGAGGCTTTGGCGCTGTCAGCACACACTCTGAACTTCAACTACCATATTATTTCCTGCCTCGACCAGTGCCAGTGACCCCGACCTTGCTACATTGCAGCCTGCCTTAATTCCAGACTGTGACCTGACTACTCTCTTCCCAATTCAGGACTCTATCTCATGGTTCAGGTCTGTGGTTTTATATCCTACCGCAGCCCTGCGGGTCACTTCCTGTCTAGAGACAAGCATTGTTACACTTCTGATGCAGAGTGAAGCTTGGGACATGGCATCACAAGAGGAATAATCTATCAATCGACAACTTGAAGGCAATCTTTACTGTACCAGTTTCTCAGGCTTAACAGGGTTGTTCTGTGCTATGATCATTTCCAGCATGAAATGCAGAAAAATTGCAGGTGCACAGCTCCGTAGAAAAACTAGAGCTGAAGGGCAATGCTGGTTAAAATCAATTTATCGGCACATCACAATAATGCACAGCAAACATGAACAAATCTCTAACGCGTTTCGCGCCACAAGCTGCTTTGTCAAAGTGTAGTTGCTACATGTATGATACAGAGTATAAGTATGTTTCTCAAACGGAAATCCTGTGTATGGAACCTGACAATGACTACATGGCCAGACCACAGTGGAAGAGGCAGCTGAGACTTCCGAACAGCGACCTCTCTGGTGGAGAGCTGTTCCACAACTGGCAAAAATTGCTAAAACATTTAAACTAATAGATGACAATGTAACCCATGGTAATAAACTCATAAAGGAGTGTAAACATATTGTATTTTAAAAAAAACACACATTTTAAGAGTGAATCTTATAAATGTATAAATACAACTGAACTGAACTTTGTTCTGATCATGGAAAATAAAGTGATCAGTAGATTTCATTCTTTACAGGTAAGCAACATTTGTGTTCTTTTTTTCAATAGGAAAAGTTTAAGACAGAGTGTTCTTACTTTTTCAATTTCCATCTTTTAAATTGAGCAATAATCGTGCATTGCCTCTACGCATTGACCTTTACATGTGTTCAAATATATTTGAAAACACATGTATCGAATGACTCTCACTTTGCTGTATTATAACATTCACTGTATTTCTATTGAAGGCACTTCAAAAAAAGATACCTTTTCTGGGGTCATATTTATGACCTCTTGAATGATGTTGTTTGATCTCCCTCATAAAAATGCCCCACTGTTGCCCCAATTCACATGAGCCTTATTCACCTCTACAACTTCTTATGAAGCAGAATGGTTTGAAATATGCAGTGGTAACTTGAAATTGTTGCTGTGTGGCATAAGGCAATGGTTGCAAAGCTTGTGATCCTATATTATACTATTATATGCTCTACAGACAGTGAATTTATAATAAATGTTTATAATTCGTCATCTTAAGGATTCACTTTGCCGGGAGATCAGTTATAGCGAATCAAAGAAAAATGAACCCATTTTGCTTGTAAAGTGCTTTTAAGTGGATTGGAATTTTTGTGTTAGGCTTCATGAAATCTGTCCATCCCAGATACCCTGGCGAATGCTCTTTGAAATATTTAAAAAAAACTGTAAAATCACATTAAAAAGATCTAATATATATATACATTTTTCTTTTAATTTCTAAAACTGCAAAAAGTCTGTTCAAATCATAGTTGGGCCTATGTTTACTATGCAACACTATACAATAAGACATCTTCCAGCACTAGAAGACGTCTAATGGCTCACTCACTTCTGTATTTCTGTTTTTTTTTATGTAAATATTGCAAAACTCAGCATCTTTCCCAAATTGTTGCAAAAAAAAAAAAATCACCTACATATTGTCAAACATTGGGATTAAAGTTGTTTTCTGAGTAAGATATTCCTATTTGCCATTTTTTGGCACAGTTATTTTCACAACATTTTCATCCGCAGCAAATGTCCAAATTTCCCTGTGAGCGAGAATGTCTCCATATATTTTGCACATTTTTAGCTTTAGTGCATCTTTAAACGCTCCCGTTTAAATAATTGTTAATTCATTGTATCAGAATTGATTGGACTGTGGGTGCGGGTTTGAAATGAATCAAAATCAAAGGAAGCATTTATGATCATATTTTCCAACCTCATCTAGTTTATAGTAAAAGAACTAATTTACTGACATGCTCTACAAGCACAATAACACATTTCACTTTCCTTTCCCATTAAGCCAAGTACAACAGTATGTTACAACTTTCTGAAACATTTACAAGATTGATGATGCCTAATAAACGAGATGATCAGTTTAAAATTTACACAGGGTGACTTCTTCTAAATTACTGATGATACGTTTTTTTGTAGCTTTTTGTTTTCTCATTGCTTTTGGAATGGTAAATCCTCTTTGTTGGCCAAATGAATGTAGATTGTATCTGATCTATTTACTAGGTTGATTATCTGAAGCACAGTAACATCTATTGGACATGCAACAGTAACATACAGTAGCAGAATAGATTGTAAACAGACTTACAGCATGTACAGTACGTAAATAGAGTTCAACGTTTGTTACATTCAAATTGGGTGAGATACTAATTCTACATTTATAATTTTTACGATCCAGACCGGGAAAAAAATGTTTTTCATTTTGTCTCATAAAGGGAGCGTATGATACAGTTAAAAAGGATAGTTTTTGCGCATTAAAAAACAACAAAGACATTACTGGGTGCTCCATAGAAGGCAAGCAGCCTCAAGTAGGACAAATGGAGCAATCTCAAAGCACTCCAAAAATATAGTAGTAAAGTCTTAGCGTTACGATTTGAGATGGCCAATGTTTCTGCCCATGCTTGTCGTCATCCTGTTGCACTGATGAAGGCTTGCATGGGCCAAAATGTATGACATTTCTATTACTATCTTGGACAAATAATGGTGTATATATTTATTTATTTATAAAATATTTTACCAGGAAGTAATACATTGAGAGTTACCTCTCGTTTTCAAGTATGTCCTGGGCACAGAGTAAAACATTGTTGACGGTGCTCTTTATAAACAATTTCGATTTTCTAAAACATAAAACACTTTATAACACAACCCTGGTCAGTGAAACATTGGAAAGATTGCTGCTTATGTACCCTATGATATAAGTAACATGGGGTCTATTTACAGTAATAAAGACTCCCGGCTGCAAAACTGGTGCTAAACCAGTGCAAAAAAACCCAGTATAATACTGTATTTATCAAAGAAAGGGATGCCATTAAAAGCAATGTGAGTTATTGCCCCAGTTTTGCAGCAAGTAGACTTTAGTACTGTAAGTAACCACCCATGCACATTTTAAATGCTTTCATGCTTCAATTTGTATTACTGTATGTGAGTAAGAAGTTTTAATCAGAAGCCTGAGTAACATTTTCAGAACATGCAACTCAATAGCCACAAATAAGCATAAGGAATGCTTGCAATATACTGAATCTTCCAGGAAATGCTAAATATCATTTGCCTAAGTTGCTAACGAGAAATGGCAGTAATAATCATGGCTGGTGCCCTTCCATCAACCAATAAAGCAACCTTTCTATAGTTCTCAAACCTGCCAATAAACAGCACTGAAGGGGTAAAAATATGCTCCACCCAATGCATTTTGTAATCATTTTACTAATAAGGAAGCCGCTATATTTAAAATGTTCTTGAGATGCTATTTCTCATAAACTATACCGTCCTATACCCGTACCAATGATTTTTGCAAATGAGAAAATAGAAAATACTTAGGAAAAGAATAATTATATTCCCATAGTGAAATTCAAAACTGCCCTGTCAAATAAATCTATAGACTAAATCCATTTATATGTTCCATTTTCATCAGCTGATAGCTATAAACAATGTTCGACAAATCACCCAAAAATCTACTCACCCAACCAAAAAATCTACTCGCCACCTAGTCCCGCCCCCAACCCCGCTTTAAAATAAAATATATAAATAAAATACTTTTAATAAATTCTTAGTGAGAACAACATTCGTTTTTGACATAAAATAAATGTATTTATTGTATTACATTATACTACAATTAGTCCTTGTTACGTGTGTGTGTGTGTGTGTGTGTGTGTGTGTGTGTGTGTGTGTGTGTGTGTGTGTGTGTGTGTGTGTGTGTGTGTGTGTGTGTGTGTGTGTGTGTGTGTGTGTGTGTGTGTGTGTGTGTGTGTGTGTGTGTGTGTGTGTGTGTGTGTGTGTGTGTGTGTGTGTGTGTGTGTGTGTGTGTTGGATCTTGAAACAAAAGCCAGATGTGAATGACTAGTTTCCTGAACCCCTTAATCCAGTGTCTGGATGGCCCCGCTTCACAATATCTAAAGCAGCAATCCAGCCTGGGATCTTACCTGATCCGCAGTCCCTCAATGTCCGGATACCTTCATTCCCGCAATGTTATACATTGGAGGGGAGGTGTTCCTTACCTGTCTTCTGTGTTAGGGGGGGTTCCGATGTTTCCTGTGTGAAGCTTGAGTCAGATCTGGAAGAAAACAGTATACGTTATTTCGGTGTACTATAGGGCAGTTAAGATATACAGGGTAAATAAGATATCCAGATCCAGAGTGTGAGACAGAAAAAGTGAGAGACAGAGAGAGTGTGGGTGAGAGACAGAGAGAGTGTGGGTGAGTGACAGAGAGAGTGTGGGTGAGGGACAGAGTGTGGGTGAGAGACAGAGAGAGTAGGGGAGAGAGACATACAGAGAGGGGAGACAGACAGACAGAGAGGGGAGAGAGACAGACAGAGAGGGGAGAGAGACAGACAGAGAGGGGAGAGAGACAGACAGAGGGGAGAGAGAGACACAGAGGGAGGGGAGAGAGACAGGGAGGGGAGAGAGAGAGGAGACAGAGAGAGGAGAGACAGAGAGGAGATAGGGGGGGACTGACTGATGGAGGGAACTGGGTGAGGAGATGGTGACTGACTGGGTGACATTGACTGACTAGGTGGGGGGTGACTGATTGGGGGGTACCTCTGGTATCACACACACACACACACACACACACACACACACACACACACACACACACACACACACACACACACACACACTCCAATATACACACACACACACACACACACTCCCATATACACACACTCACTCCCATATATACACACAAACACACACACTCATTCCCATATACACACACACTCACTCCCATATACACACAAACACACACACTCATTCCCATATATACACACACTCCCATATACACACTCACTCCCATATACACACACACTCCCATATACACACACACACACACACACACTCCCATACACACACACACACACACACACACACACACTCACTCCCATATATATACACACACCCACACCCATATACACACACACACACTCACTCCCATACACACACATACACACACACACACACACACACACACACACACACACTCACTCCCATATACACACACACACACACACACACTCCCATATACACACACACACACACACTCACTCCCATATACACACACACACACACTCCCATATACACACACTCCCATATACACACACACACTCCCATATACATACACTCCCATATACACACACACTCCCATATACACACACACACTCCCATATACACACACACACACTCCCATATATATATACACACACACACACACACTCCCATATACACACACACACACACTCCCATACACACACACACACACGCACACTCACTCCCATATACACACACACACTCCCATATACACACACACACACACACACACACACACACACACACACACTTTCTCTCCCATATATATGCACACACACTCATACATACACACACACACACACTCTCTCTCTCTATCTCTCTCACTCTACACACTCGGGGGGGGGGGGGTTGGAAGAGAGGAAAGGCCGCGACCAGCACCACCACCCCGCTACCCACTTCCGTGCCAATCTCCCACCCCGCGCAGGCAGCGGGAGCGCCGGGGACGTGGGGGGAAGAAACCCCCCCGCTACCACTGCACGGCAGGCAGAGGGAGCACCGGGGACGTGGGGGGAAGAAACCCCCCGCTACCACCTCCATGCAGGCAGCGGGAGCGCCGGGCACGTGGGGGGAAGAAAGCCCCCCCGCTCCACCTCCATGCAGGCAGTGGGAGCACTGGGCACGTGGGGGGAAGAAAGGCTCCCCGCTACCACATCCATGCAGGCACCGGGAGCACTGGGCACATGGGGGGAAGAAAGCTCCCCCGCTACCACATCCATGCAGGCACCGGGAGCACCGGGCACGTGGGGGGAAGAAAGCCTCCCCGCTACCACATCCATGCAGGCACCGGGAGCACTGGGCACATGGGGGGAAGAAAGCCTCCCCGCTACCACATCCATGCAGGCACCGGGAGCACCGGGCACGTGGAGGGAAGAAACCCCCCGATACCACCGCATGCCAGGCAGAGGGAGCACCGGGGACGTGGGGAGAAGAAACTCCCCTGCTACCACCGCACGGCAGGCAGAGGGAGCACTGGGGATGTGGGGGGAAGAAACCCCCCCGCTACCACCGCACGGCAGGCAGAGGGAGCGCCAGGGACGTGGGGGGATCAGGGAGAAGCGGGGACCTGAGGGACATCCCCGCTCCCATCTCCCGCCCCGTGGGCTGACACAGGGGGAAGCGGGGACAGGAGAACACCTACCACCTCCATAACTGCGGGCAGCAGGAGTGCCGGGGACAGGGGGGAAGGCACAGTGAGTACTTACTGTGTCCTCCATGGAAAAGAATGGCCGCTCGTTGGGGGCGGGCTCATATAGAGCCTGTCCGCACGTCCACAAAGCCTGGGAGAGCGCGCCAATCAGCAGTCAGGTAGGGGAGGTTTTTTTTTTCCAGCGCGAGCAGGGAAAATTTCAGCGCGAGCAGGGAAATTTAAAAAAACAAACACGTGTGCTGCTTGGGCCAATATTTACTCGCCCGGAGGTTAAATCCACTCGCCCCGGGCGTGTAAATGTATATGATTGTCGAACACTGGCTATAAATATTGTTCTCTTTAAGGAAAAGCTTTACTTGAGTTTATACACAGAATTAATGCAAGTAAGATGCAGCAGTAGACATGGGTGAAACCTTCAACCAACTTCGAGAATGTGATGAATTGTGAATCTTCGCTGTCCAAAAAAAGTTTATAAACATTTAAAAAAAGGCAAATTTACAACCTCCTGATGATTTTGGTAAACGTGAATTGATTTTTTCTGCAACATTCACAGGTATTCCAATTCCCTTGGTAAAATATGCATATAATAAAATAAATGCTTGCAAATAGCAAAAATCCAATTTGCCAAATCTTTCACCTTTGTGTAAATTCATTTGAAAAATTGTCTAAACTTTAACAAAGCAAATTCTTACACATTTGCAAATCTCTAGTCTGTAGGCTAAGAAGAAGAGGAAAGTTGGACTACAGGAGAGAACATGGAAGACATTAAGAGCAATTTTGGATGCCAAGTCTGGTGAATTCACTGTCACTAGGCACAGGCTAGTACCAATTAGAATTGGATGTGGAAGAAATTAGATCTTTAAACCATAGCTGTCATAAAGAAGAGGTTTAGCAGGCATAGAGTAAGTGCAGATTGAGAAAGTGGAGAGATGGATGGATTGATGGTTGGAGGGATTGAGAGAGAAAAGCACAAATCATTGCAGACCCAAGCCAAGCATTTGGATTAGTTGAGAAAGAAATCCATGACCTATTAGAAGAGAGCATGACCCCTGGCCCGAGGGCCCATGGAGTGATGTGCTGCAGGGGAGGAGGATGAGCGGGAGAGGTTACTTAAAGGGCTTCAACCTTGTGACTGATCTCTCCCATCCTTGGATCATCTCCGGTCATTCAGTGTTGCTTCAGCTTTCCTGCATCTGCTTAAAAATGGGCCCAAAGAGGTGGTCAGGCAGTAGGGTTGTCGGCCCTCTCAACAGAAGAGAGAAAGCCGTTGGTGGAGCAACTCAGGAGAGTCTACCATGGTGTAAAGTGGATACGGGAGCATGTGTGGTTTTTCCTAGACTCTGCATGTCAATCAGAGGAATCAGGGTCATCTGGGCGCTGGGTGAGAGAAGCGCCGGTGTAGGTGAGGGGGAGGAGCCTCAATTTCATCGGTGGTCGTCTCCCCCTGAACGTCACAGTCCCGGAGACAGTGTGCACTCAAGGAGCACAGCACTGGCAAGGAGGCCTGCGTGGGGATGGAGAGGACAGAGCTCCTTTAGTCCCCATAAGAGAAGTCCACAACGCCCAAGAAGGAGTATAGCAGCAGGCCTTGGAATGTCAGTGTCCCCTACAGGCCACTGGAGTTGAGGTGAAGTGCTAGGCACCTGTAAGGTTTTAGCCTTGCAGAAGTGGAAGGCAGGAGCCCAAGAAGGCCTCCAGGTGACCGTCGATCCAGCAGAGCTTAGGAGAGGAGAGGGCCCAGGTGAGGAGAGTCCTCAGCAGCACCCAAAGGGAAAGGGGTGCCCAGGTTAGCCGGCTAGGAAGGTGAGTCTTGCATGGGATCCGGCCATACAGGCCCTCTGGGATTTTTCCCCCATGGACATACAGTAGTGGGGGGTATGAGCAGCATTACCGCGGGGCCCGAAGGCCTGAAGAGGTTTCCAGCAAGTCATTGGTGGAGGAAAGCGAGGAGGCCCAACAGTCGGTTGAGGTCAGCAAAGTGGTGGAACCAGTGGCATCTGGGATTGTGCATAGTCTGCTAGTTTCAGGTACCGGGGATTGTGGCGCGGGGGGAGGGGGAGGAGCAGGGGGCGGGGATAGCAAATGTGTTATTGTCCCTCCAGGAAGTACAAGCAAGGATCAATTATCCTGTGGGAGTTGAAGGTTTCCAGTAGGGGAAGCAGGAGTGGGAGCAGCATTGGGCCCTTAGTCCCCTGGCCACCATAGCTGATAGCACAGGCATATTGGTTGTTAGTCCAGGCGTCAGCCCTCAAGTCAAGCCGCTGATCACTGGGAGTGTGGGGTGCTAGGCTTTGGTAGTTGCAGGTTTGGAGGAGGGGGTATGGGGCATTGCTGGTGTGGTGCAGGTTGCGCCAGCAAAGCAGGTGGTGGGGGACGTCATAGTGTCGGACAATAGCTTTAAAGAGGGTTGTCATTTGCCGCAGTCCACTATAGACAAGAATTGGGTGGGTGAATATGTACTGTAGATATGGACAATACTGCTGAGGTAGAAAACTTTGTTAGAAAAAGTGGTTAAGACAGGGGAGAGTAAGGAGAAGAAGAAAAAATGGGGATACTGAAGACATTTGGGAACTTGGTGAAGGCATTCTCTTAGTGGATACAAAAGAAAACTTATCAAAATGTGGCGCTCTAAATAATCAAATTTTTACCAGTGGTAATAGTGTAAAAAATTAAAATAATAATACACAGTGATACTTATACAAACATATAGGAAGATGCAGCTGTGACCCAGTTGAGGTTCTCTTAGTGGGCATGATAGGCGAGAAGGCTCCCCATAATTAACTATTGGGGTATTTTTCCTTGAGCTGATTTCTCCTACCAACAATTGTAAGAGAAATTAAGATGTAATTAACTATTGGGGTATGTTTCCTTGAGCTGAATTCTCCTACCAACAATTGCAAGATAAATTAAGATTTAATTAACTATTGGGGTATGTTTCTGTGAGTTGATAGGCATACCCCTCACTTAATTGTTATTCAATTGCATGTGATCAGAGTATTAAGACAGACTATCCAGGCTGTTAAGCCATTCGACTGTGTGTCCCATCTTAAGTGTCCCATTTAAAGTGTGTGGCAGAGTTAATTTTGGAGTTGAAATTGGAGGTGAAGATTTGAGGAAGATCGGGACTCTGCACAACAACTTTGCATCTGTGAGAACTTAATTTCAAAAAGCTGTGATTCTTTGTACTCTTTCTATCCTCCAATACCTGGGAAGTCTCTCCTCTTGCATCTTACTATGCCCTCCCTATTGCTTTTTCTGTTTACTGTTTCCTCACTCCTTTGTGAATGTCTCTGTTCTCTCCAACTTCCCCACTCGCCACTACACCATTATTTATACACCTTTCTTCCATCAACTTATTTACCCCTCAATAAAAAACACCCACACAAATCCTCTATTCACACCCTCTATCTACTCCTTCCTGCTGGAGATCTGCCCTAAGCCTAAACCCAGACATACACACCTGATTTTACCCATGCCTCCCTGCCATCTCTTCCCCTGTGAATTGGGTTAACCCTCTAATTTTAATACTGACACCTTAAAACTTGCCCCACAAATAAAGCATCCCAATAGCCTGCACTCATGGTTACTGTCCAACACTCGGTCACTCCTACCACCCATTGTGACCAAGCACTGCCACCTACAGCACTTATTCCCTCCCCTGCTGTCTCTGTAAGTTCCTCATCAACCTCATAGATTGTAAGCTCTTCAGGGCAGGGATTTCATTCCTTTTGTCTGATTTTGCTGCACTTATTTTATTATTATAATTGCGACGGGCCTATGGGTGTACCCCTAAGAGGGACCCCTTGGTGGTACGAACCATGAGTGCTCACTGGGTCATGTTGGAGCAGTGAGCAGAAGCAGGTTCACTGGTTGGAGCTACATGCTGACCAGGTCCAGGAGGTTGCGGTTTATGATTAATAAAAGGCTTTGGTCACTTTCTTGTCTATTTATTTGTGTTGGTTATTAAACAGGATGGTTAAGAGATCAAATAGGAATGGATTGGGCTGTAATCGAGAGGACAGCAATAGGAGAGGCAGCACTGTGAGCTGTGATACTTGAACAAGGAGGTCTAGGTGAGGCTCAGGAGACTGTAATTCTTAGAAATAGATGAAAGAATGTACTAAAGAAAAGATGCAGGGGAGAAAAAAAGAGAATGAAGAAGGGAAAAGCAAATGCCCAAGGAAGTTTGGCAGTGGCAAGAAAACAATGCATTGTATGACACTGGTAACATGGAACCTTCCTGTCCCTTATCCAGAACTGACTGAAACACACAAAGATACCAGGTCATATTTGCAAAACATTCACACATTTGTATTAATACTGTGAATACCAGATATTGTTGCTGAAAAAAATTGTATCAAATGGCAAGATTAAAAAATATAATAACAATAATAATAATAATAATAATAATAACAATAACAATAATAACAATAATAATAATAATAATAATAATAATAATAATAATAATAATAATAATAAATAACAGCAGTAAAATGAAAATCTGTATACTTTTTATTACATTTCTCAATCAAATTTAGTTTCTAATATTTATCTTTTTTTATGCGGTGGACTTCAAACCTCATGTTTTTTAACTGATTTTTTTTGCAAATATTTAGTTTATGGGTGTTTGAATTAATTTAATGGAATCTGAAATGTCAGCAAACATTAGAGAAATGATTGCATGAGAATAGGAAAATTAGTTTTCACCATATATAGAATGTCAACTTTTTTTTTAGATGAATTTACCTGTCAATATCTGCATTGTAGTCCTGCACAGGCAGGAGTAATCAGCCATACACAGAGCATATTAAATATCTTTAATCCATCAATATACTAATGTAGCACGTTGGACAAACCTAAGAATTGACATGACAAACTTTAACGTAACGTATAGAAAGTAGCAACAGTGGTGCATCACGTAACACAATACAAACTTGATATTGACCACATTCTTCCTTTACCTTGAATGAAAATATACTTCAAAAATCTGGTAATATGCTTAAAGAAATGGAAGATGTTTAAATTTAATACAAAAACTGTGGTGGGGTGTTCTCTGTGGTTGATTTTTTTTTTTTTTTTTTTTAATATCTTACAAGTCTCATGTCTGATAGACAGCTTAGGTGCTCATAACACTGAGAAACCTGCCATCATTCCCATATGTTCAAATCAAACCACAAAAATTAGAAGCACACCAAAGTAAGTAAATAATTATGTATTATTAGAAAATATAATTTACAGAGTTGCCAAAGTGCAAAAACTATTGAACAGGACCAACATCAGGACAGAGGCCTTCGCTTAGTCAAAAGACCTGAATCCATTACCATGACCTTAATCTTAAATGGTAGTGGCATTAGAGGTAGGCAAATCATTTTTTGTGAATTTGGATCTGTAGCGGATTGGCCGGTTCCTTTGATAGTGGATTTCAGCGGATCAATGTCGATACATGTTTTGCGGATTTATTAATATTATTATTATTACAATACACTCCGCAGATTCCGCAACCCGTGGATGAATTTGTAGAATATAATTCTATTCTTAAGAATCCACCAACGGCTTGCTGAATCCGTGGATTCGGTTATACAAATCCGTCCACGGGTTGTATCCAATGGCGGATTTTGATGAATCCGCGCGGATTGAAACTGTCTAAATCATTTTGCGGATTTTACAGTGTGATACGGATTTTGCGGGTAACATCAGCGACAATCCAGGAAACAAATTGGAGCAGATTCGCCCATCTCTAAGTGGCATACAGTAGGTACTGAATTGATTATTTACCAAGATACCAGGGTGGAATATGCTTCCCTCTCTGCATGTGCACACAAATTACTAGGTAATGGGATAGTAATGTAGTTATGAAGGATGGGGGTTTATTGTTGTTTTTTTCTGCTGGCACTCGATTTGGTTTTGGATTAGGATTTTTTAAATGATATATGGAAAGTAATTACAAATAAGCAGGAAAAAATTTTCAACTGTTTCGCATTTCATATGTTTTTTAAAAATGTATGTTTTTTTTGTTGGCAAACTTAACAGTTGACTATCATCAGAGTTTAAAATATGGCGCACAGCCAAGCGAGTGGGTGAAAAAATGAATATAATAAATAATTATTTATTGGTCCATTAAAACCAGAGGTATAATAGAACCTCCTACGCATTTCGTGCATGTTGCACTTTATCAAGGAGTAACAGTTGACTAGAAAGATAAGAAGGTGCTCCTAAAAAAGGACCATTAGATCTATGACTCAGATAATCAAATGTGTATACAGTGTGGAAAACAAAATGCAGCTCAATAACCCAAAAGAAGGATAGTTTCCAATTCCTTCCACAACAACAGATAAAGAAAATAGGGGAGCACAAATTGATACAGGTGACTAACAGTAACTAAAATATGATAAATAATTTGAATTTAAAATTTACCTCTAAGGTTAGCAATGTCCGCATCGACTTTCTGGATTTGGAAATATATATATATCTATACTAGCTTATATACCCGGCGTTGCCGGGGATGTAATGTTGCCGAACCCCTCTGTCTCCGCTCCCCCCTCTCTCTCCGCTCCCCCTGTCTCTCTCTCCGCTCCCCCCTCTCTCTCTCTCCCCATTAACCTCTCTCTCTCCCCCTTCCCCTCTCTGCCCCCCTCTCTCTTTCTCCCCCATTCACAGTAATCCAGTCCCCCCACCTTGCACATGAATGCGGCCCCCCTCCCTTCACAGCTCTGGTCCCCCCCCCGTGCACAACTCCGGTTCCCCCAATTCACAGCTCCATTCACCCCCCGTTCACAGCTCTGTCCCCCCCACTCCTTCACAGCTCCAGTCCCCACCCCCCTTCACAGCTGTTGTCCCCGCCGATCACAGCTCTGTTCCCCTCTTCACATCTCCGATTTCCCCCCCCTTCACAGCTCTGTTCCCAGCCCCGTTAACAACTCTGTGTCTCCCCCCCCTTCACAGTGGGGTATCTCCCCTCTCTCTGTGAGTGTATATAATATATGTATCTCCCCTCTCTGTGTGTATATAATATATGTATCACCCCTCTGTGTGTGTGTGTATATAATATATGTGTGTATATAATGACGTCACCCTGCCTTGCACTCAGAGACCGCAAGAGCCAATGAGAGCCAAGGCCCGCCCCGTAGTCAGGCAATGAGATCCAATGAGAGCCAAGGCCCGCCCCGCAGTCAGCCAATGGGAGAGCGAGCATAAACCCACAGACAAACATTTTTTTAGTTTTATATATATAGATATGAGAATACTATTAAAACTATAAAACTAAATTAATTTTCAAATCCGTTAGATACAGATGAAGTCTACAGTTCCGATCTGTTCTCCATGGACGCTGTGTAAGCAGTCCGTCTGGCTGCCCACGGTGGAATTTGTGCCCCCACCCCATGATGCGCATTCAACCACTACTGCTTTTAAAAAGCCGGGTGAAGCAAGAGCACACTTTCTGTGCACACGGCATTGGGGGGTTCCCGTGCAGGAGCAGCGAGGACGATAAGGCTGAACCAGAGACCTCATCTGTAGTAATAGCTATATCATCAAAACAAATTGTCACTATCCGAAATTAGTATTGCATTCTCCTTGCACCTTCAACAGTTTTCTCATCCTACTTTTTTTCCTCAAATATCTTTTTCAAAATTTTAGACTGTTCTTCATATACCTCATCCGTACAATTTCTGTTAATACATCTCAGTTGCCCAAAAGGGATATTGGATACCCATTTCAGATGGTGACAACTTGTTTTGAGGATATAATTATTACTATATACGGATTTGAAAAATGTTTTAGTTTTAATATTATTCTCCTCTATATATATATATATCTCAAAATCCAAAAAAATCTGTGTTGACATTGCTAACCTTAGAGGTAAATTTTAAATTAAAATTATTTGTATTTAGATAGTCAATGAAAGCAAATGCATCTTCAGATGGGCCCCTCCACATGAAAAGGACATCATCAATGAATCCTGCCAGTAGACTAGGTTCGTACCAAATAAATTAATCCTCCCATATCCCCAGGAACAGATTGGCATAGCTTGGTCTGAGCCTGGTCCCCATAGCAGTACCACATTTCTGCAGGAAAAAAATTCCTTCAAACCAGAAGAATTTTTTTGTCAGGATAAATTCAATGCTTTACAAAATAAACTCATCTTGTTCTTTTTGCACATCTTTATCCATCATTAAAACCTTTTTGATAGCATTCAAGCCTTTTGAGTGTTCGATTGATGTATAGAGGGTGGTGACATCACATGTCACCAGTAAATAAACATTCCTCTGTTTTATTTTTTTCTAAATTGGAAATCACATTAGTAATGTCTTTGAGATATGACTTTAAATTTACAACAGACCTTTTTAAGAAATAATCAATATATTCTGAGACATTAGATGTCACGTAATCAATGCCCACAATGATAGGCTTCCCTCTAGGATTTTTAATATCCTTATGCATTTTCGGGAGAAAATAGAACAGTGGCATTTTTGGTTTATCTCTCCACAGATATTTAAATTCCTGTTTGCTTAGAATCCTTATATATTTTCCCTTTTGGAGTAAAGTATAAAGAACTTTCATGTATAATCCAGTAGGATCCCTAGGGAGTGTTATATACTGTATGTTACCTCATCATGGAGTATTCTTTCAGCTTCTTTAACATAGGAGTCCACATCCATGATTCCTACCCCTCCTACTTTATCCACTTGTTTGATTATTATTTCTTTATCTTCCATAAGACTTTTTAGGGCATCTCTTTCTTGTCTCGGCAAGTTATATTTAAATTTAACATCCTTTTTGTCAGATCTTCAAAATTCTTCAGAATGTTCTGGTGGAACACTTCTAAATGGTGTCCCTTTTTGTGGCAAGGGAATAATTTGGATCTACAGTAGGTTTCAATCAAGTATGCTGAAAACTGTTGTCGGCAATGGAAGAAATAGATTCTTTCTCAAAAGTTTCTACAATTCTATTCTCCACATTCCTATCTAAAAATATCTTTTAATGGTCATTTTCCTTAAAGATGTATTAGCATCAAAAAATAAATTAAAATTATTCAGACCAATAGTCGATGTGGACATTGCTAACCTTAGAGGGGTGAATGTTAAACCCTTAGATATCACATTTTCTTGTGTTGGTGTGAGAATTCTACTATTGTACTTAGATTTTTTTCACTGTTATTTACTTTTACTATTTTCGTTATCTGAACTAAAAAGTTGGCCTGGTTTCTGAACAATAAAACTAATGAATTGGGTTTTGGTTTGAATATCCCACAGATTTGAATGATCATTCTGAAGTTTGATTTGTAAACAAACTTCAAACTACGGATTTAGAAGAGGCAGAGGCCCCAAAATGTGTCCATCACCCCCATAAAGGCAATGGGGCCTATTTTAGAAGCCTTCGTAGTTGTCATTGGCAAACCGTGCAATTTGGCATGTACAGAAGTCACGGAATGACGTGTGAAAAAAATCCTGTTCGCTATTGTAGGCCCATCAAACTTAGAATAGCTAGGGTCCAATTCTTAAGTCCGACTGCAAGACATGGGCCGCACAAGGAAAAGATTAAATAAATAGTCACTATAACCTATGCTTGCACTTTCCTTATTAAAATTGTGTAACCGTCGCTGGTATCTCTCTCATCCATCCCCCTCTCCCACCATCCTCTCTCTCTTCCCCATCCCCTCTCTCTCTCTCTCCATCTCCTCACACTGATAAGTTAAAACACTGACAATGAAAAAGCCTATTTTTGCACTTTGGAGGAACAAAACCCTACGTGTTTGTTGATGAAATTGAAATCTAAAGAAAAGTACCAAACTCTCCTTGCAAATAGCATCTTCCCGACATTAAGAAATGGATGCTATAAATGCCACTGATATGCTACTGTACATACAGTAATGGCCTTGTGTGACAGGGACTTAACCTCAGTCTTAAAGGGTTCAAATAAAAAGCGTGTATTAGACTGATGAGTCCAGCAGGGAGCAGGTTAAATGCAGCTATAGATAATTAGCTAGTCTCCACCTGACTCATTGACAGGTAGAAAAGCCTCCTATTTAAACTGCAGGGAATCTCTAGAGCACTGGAGGAGCGTGTGCTAACCGAGAGAGATCCCAGGGAACCAGATCCTCTGTCCAGGACCTTGGAACCCTTCAGAGGGATCACCCACCAACCCAGACCCTAGCCTGTGGGAAATAGCACTCTCATAACAGGTAGCTCTTTAGACTATGGAGGTCAGAAGTTGGTAAGAGGTCTAGCCTCCCAGCCCTGCAGATAGGGACTGGGAAATGTGAGTAAGGCCTTACAAAGGGATAGGCCTGCTTTGTTTATTTGTATGCTGCCTTAAAACTGTACTTTTTGAAGCTACCTCTGCACTTGTCTCCTACAGCCTGATTCAAAGTTTGACGTTCAAACATCCATATTCAGGAAAAAGGATTCCCATAAACTACCCCCTACCATGTGTACTCCCATAAACTACCTAACATATTTTTCCACATCAGTGATTTATATCATATGCCAATGCAGCCTTTATTACTAGGCAAGACCAATAGAACCTTTAGGCCAAAGTTTTTTAAGTCCACAACCTCTTCACTGTATGTCCCATCTGTGGGTCCTAACACTGCTGCACCTGCAAAAAGCTCACCCATCCCACCTTTTTAATTACAGTTCTTGCTAAGCACATGTGAATGACAAGTCTATTAAAGACAGCTCTCCCTCCATTAGAGAGTTTATGAGAGCTTTTTGCAGGTGCATCAGTGTTAGGACCTACAGAAGGCCATACAGTGAAGTGGTTGTAGGCTTCAAATACGTTGGCCAAAGAATTGAACTAAATTATTTATTTATTTATAAAATATTTTACCAGGAAGTAATACATTGAGAGTTACCTCTCGTTTTCAAGTATGTCCTGGGCACAGAGTTAAGACAAATAATACATGGTTACAAATACAGTTACATAAATGAACAGGTTATACATTATATACAAGACATTGCATGCACAGTTAAAGAAAATATATGTTATGGGCGTATGTAACAGTTACAGACCAGATTAAAATGTGAGACAGCCTTAGATTTGAAAGAACTTAAACTGGTGGTGGATGTGAGAGTCTCTGGTAGGTTGTTCCAGTTTTGGGGTGCACGGTAAGAGAAGGAGGAACGGCCGGATACTTTGTTGAGCCTTGGGACCATGAACAGTCTTTTGGAGTCAGATCTCAGGTGATAGGTGCTGCATGTGGTAGAGGTGAGGAGCTTGTTCAGGAAGCTGGGTAGCTTGCCCATAAAGAATTTAAAGGCAAGACAGGAAAGGTGAACTTTGCGCCTAGACTCGAGTGATGACCAATCTAGTTCTTTGAGCATTTCGCAGTGATGTGTGTTGTAGTTGCATTGGAGAACAAAACGAGAAATTGAATTGAAGAGGGTGTCAAGTTTGCTAAGGTGGGTTTGAGGTGCCGTGCCATATACTATGTCTCCATAGTCAATAATTGGCATTAGCATCTGCTGTGCGATACGCTTTCTGACCAGGAGACTTAGGGAGGATTTGTTCCTGTAAAGTACCCCTAGTTTGGCATAGGTCTTGGTTGTCAGGGTATCAATGTGCATTCCGAATGTTAAGTGGGAGTCAAACCATAAGCCCAGGTATTTAAAACTAGTGACAGGGGTTAAGGTGGTGTTAGTGTTGGTTCTAATATGGAGCTCAGTCGCTGGAAGCTTTAAGAATTTAGTCTTGATCCCAAATACCATTGTTACAGTCTTGTCAGTGTTTGAAAACAGTTTGTTTTGGGAAATCCAGTTTTCAAGTCTCAAAAAGTCAAACTGAAGTATGTGTTGAAGGTCAGAGAGGCTATGGCTGTGTGCATATAGGATTGTGTCATCTGCATACATGTGTATTGAGGCTTCCTTACAAGCTGTGGGAAGATCATTAATGAACACTGAGAAGAGTAGGGGCCCCAGAACAGAGCCTTGCGGGACACCACAGGTGATATCCAGGGGGTTGGAGTTAGAGCCGGAGATGGACACATGTTGGGATCTTCCTGATAGGTAGGACTGAAACCAGTTTAAAGCATGCTTCCCTATTCCAGAGCACTGGAGTTTGTTAAGCAGGATAGCATGATCAACTGTAAATGACCCTTGCTTATGAGAAGATATACAGATAAGTATTTAACTATATATGTCAAGTTAAATGTAGCACTAGGCCTTTTTGTTTTGTGTTCAATGTTTGTGTTGATACTGCTCTCGCTACTTTGTAGGTTTGTTTTTCAAATAAATTGGTAATGTTTAACATGCATTAGCTTAATAAATACAATTTTCTGCTAATACCAGGAGAAAAGCGCCTGTATTTTTCTTTTTTGCTGATATTTGATATATATTGTGATGCCTCCATCACGTTGCGGGGTGTTGTATCCCATATTCAAGGCAGAAAACTCTATATTTTGTTATATGGGGCTTTATTTTACAGGGGATAACCAACACAACTATAGGCCCACCGTCCCTTTAAGAAAACAAATCACAAAATTAAAGCCTACTCCCCTCAGAATAGGAATTCCTTCCAAGGGGGAAGATAGTGGCGGTGCACTGCGTGCCAACAAGTGCTTCATGCGTTCCGGATGCAGGAAGAAAAAAACGGATGCTGGATCACTATTCCAAAAAAATAATTTAATGAACGTAAAGCAACATCAGACTAAAACAAGTAATCTTAGAGGTTTCATAGTGGTACCTTGAGAAAGGTCCCGTTTATGGGACCGAAACATCGGTTTACAGTGTCATTTTGTTTCATGTGTATATATATATATATATATATATATATATATATATATATATATATATATATACAGTGTTCGACAAACCTATACATTTGCTCGCCCCGGGCGAGCGGATTTAACCCCTGGGCGAGTAAATATTGGCCCAAGCAGCACACGTTTGGTACTAGGTGGCGAGTAGATTTTTTTGTGTGGCGAGTAGATTTTTTGGTGATTTGTCAACCACTGTGTATATATATATATATATATATATATATATATATATATATATATATATATATATATATATATATATATATATATAAGGTGGTCCACCTTGAGAAAGGTCCCACTGGGGGACCGAAACGTCGGTTTTGTGTCTCTATCAAATATAGAAAATTTATGCTTTACTTAACTGCGTGCTATCCCTTGATGTCGTGTGGCAACTGGTATCGTATGGTCTATATATATGTTGCCCTGGTAAGAAATGGGGCTATAGTTCTATCCTCCTCCTGGTATAATCCCTGGTAAGGGCAGGTTGCCAGGAGTTATCATGGGTTTCCCCCACTTCAAGCACTTGCCCTGAATGGTGGAGGTAGGTCACCTGACCCTGTGTCAAAGCAAGAGACACAGGGGCGGTGCCTGCTGAGATCATAAAAGAGCAGTGCATTTCCTACTTAGTGTGTTGTGTTCTCTTCTGTCAGTCTGTGATAGTAGTGATAGAGTTAGGAAGCAGAAGAGTGAGCAGCTCCTGAGTAGAGCTGCTATAGCCATAGTTAGTGAGGTGGACCAAATACCTCTCACCCTGCTTAGGGGGTGAGGGAAGAGCTAGCCCCACTCTGGATGCCCTTTGGGTCCAGAGTGGTGCAGGGACATCACAAGGAAGAACAGTTAGTGGACTGCATCAACTGTACCTGTCGGCTGCTGCTGCCCAAGAGAATAAAGAGACTGCTGCTTTTAAAGATAATCCGTGTGTGAGACTGGAATCTCTCATCCCTGTGGGGAATCTCTGTGGTAAGGATTCCACCCCGTATTCCTGGGGCTTACTATAGATGGAGGCACTGCACCATTGAACAAAGACGAAGGCATCCACCCCAGTAACCTGTTCCTGTTATCCCCCATGTCATCGCGGGAGACTCAGGCCCTCCTGTTGCCAGCAGGTATGCACCACACAGAGACATCTAGCCAGACCCCAGAACACCTTAGGGGACCTGATCTGCGATTAGGGGGGGGAAGAGGGGCTATATATATATATATATATATATATATATATATATTGTGACAAACGCCCCTCTTTTGTAGTGCTGACGTCTGTCTGGGTTCTTCCCGACACAGTCTTCTAGGGTTAATTATACAACAAACAGGATCATGCAAAGTATTATGCTGCTTAACTCAGGCTTCTGCCTGCTTTATTTTCATCCAAGTAAGGTACTGCAGCTTTAACATGTGTAGGTTAGAGGTACTCAGATACTTTCATTCAGCAGTTCACACATTTCAGTGTTACAATATTTCCCACACTGTTATTTCAAGAAATAAAACCAAAATCATATAAGCAAATCCTATCCCTTTCAGGGATCTAACTACACATCAGAATCAGTCTCTCTAACAGCTGCTGGCCAACTAAACTGGTTCCCCAGCTTAAAACAATGCTCTCTCATTTAGGGACACAAGATACAGCACAGTCTTTTAGCAACAGCAGTAATCATTTGTTTTGTCTTATCTGTTCGTGGTGTCCAGGCAAATCCTCTGGTACTGTCATACGTGGAGAGGCCGTCAACCTCGATACTGGATGCAGGAGAGTAGCGACACCCCCAGCCCCCAGGCTCCAAGGAGAGAGAGAGAAATGCAAAACCTCTCTGCTCTAAATACCTGTGCATGTGATTAGAAGAGCAGGTGAGGGAGAACTAGAGCCATGGTAATCTGTGGTCTGGATTTTCCATCCAGCTGCCTGAGTTAATGGGAAGCTGTGGAACGGATCATTTGTAACTATTCCTGCACTTTCTGCTCTAAAATGGGGCAGAAAGCTGCCTAACATCTTTGGACTATGTCACATATCCCCCTCCCCAGCTCACACCTACTGGGGTGAGCGGCCATGGACCTCACTGGGGTGAGCGTCCTACCTGAAATACTTGAGCTCACTCCTCAGTACAACATTAAGTATTCACATGACACGAATATGAACTTTTTCCATGGCAATTATGGACAATAGGTTTCGTTATAAGAGACTATACTTGGAAAACATATTTTTTTTTTTTTTTTTTTTTTTTTCTATTAGGGAACTATTTTGAAAAATAAATGTCTAGCACACATTCTTACAACCCAGGATCTGCTAAATATATTCACAAAACCAGACAATTTCTATTACCTCCCTGGGTTTTTCTACTCTAGAATATGAACCTCATTATAAATTTACCAACCGCAAAAACCAAATTTTTTTTTTTTCCATATTGTAAGCTACCAATATTTTTTTTCCTTATACTACAGCCTTGTAATCTTAAGGGCCATCAACCCTGTATATTAATTTGTAGTTTAGCTACATTTTCAACACAGAGAACCAATATAACATTGTAATATTGACAAAATGCTTATTTGCATAGTTAAGTGTCCGTGACATAGTCCACACGTGTAATAAAAAAATAAATCGGTCAGTTCCCCCAAACATATTTTTTTTTTTTTTTTTGACTTCCAGTCTATTGCATCCTTTGACTTTATTTCATAGCCCGCTGCAACCTGCAAATGACTGGACTGTTTCTTTAGCTTCTGATGAGACCCTTGGACCGGATTCTCCTTGGCTCCACAGTGTGGTCCAGATTGGTGAGATATGGAACTATTCAGGCGCCGTGTTAACCTTCGTTGTTTTTTCTTTTCAATCTTTGATTTCCCTTTTGTGGCCATTACCAGGCCTTTGGGTTTTGGAGACCTAGTTGCCTCTGTACAAACGTAGTCCATATTAACCACGTCATCAGGATCTGTCAACAAGTTTGTGTTTTCAGGAACTGCCACCCACTTGGCTAAAACATCTTCTGTGGTGTCCTGGGTGTGTCCACTAGTTTGATAATCTTCTGGACAACGTAAATGAAATTGAGGATCTGGATTTTTGAATCCCAGATCAGGGAGAATATTCTCAGGAGGGTGCCTATCTGTTTCTGGAATAACAGCAGCACAATCAAAGTCAATTCTTTCTCCTTCCTCTTTGTCATCAGTGAGGGCATTGAGTTTACGTTCCCTGGTCTCCTTTTGTGACCGTGTCTCTTTTAGCCTTGGAAACTCTTTCTCCAACTTCATCTTTATAGCAAATCGTAATATTGCAACAGCATTGAAGATACACGTATAGGAACGTACAGCTTGCTTGGTTAGGAGGTAGGATTGATAGCCCGACTGAACCACTTTAGCCGCTTCTCCCATGTCCGTCATCTGTTTCAGAGCGAGGTTTAACTCTGTTTCATTTTCTTTATTCTTGACCTGCAGCTGCAGGTGCTCCTTCTGGGTCTTGTCCAGCTCCAGCTGCAGCCGGGCCCCCTCATTTGCCGTGTGGTCCAGCTGCTTGTAGATATCGGCCATCTCGCTTTCATAGCGCAATGTCAGGCAGACCACCTGACGGACGGAGATCTCCTCTCTCTTGGCGCACTGTATCTCGCGCTCAGCCATCTGCTTCTGCAGCTCTTCAACCTGATCGTGCCAGACCTCCCTCAGGGTCTTCACCTCTATCTGGTGCTTGCTCTGGGTTTGCATCAGCGCCTCCATTTTTTGGAGCTCTGCAGTTTGTGTTGCCTGGATCACCGCTGATTCTGTATTCTGCAGTGCTTCCTGCATTTCTAACTTTTCCTGGATCAATTGCTTCTCCACTTTTTCTGCTTGGTGAAGCTTCTCATCACCTTCACTGATCTGGTCAGTCAAGTCTGAATTTTTCTGTGTCAGACTTACATTCTCTCTTTTTACAGTCTCTAAATCACTTAGGGCAATCTCATGGGTTTGCTTCAACATTCCCAGCTCTGTGTTCAGACCGTGGCCCTCCAGGCGCAAGTGTTGCACCTCTGTGCTGAGCGCATGAACCTCTTGTAGAGCCTTCCCGTATTTCTGTTTTAGGATAGCAATCAATTTGTCAGACTTAATCTGTTTTTCATCCATGGTGACAATTACGGTGTTGGCCTTTTCCAGACTAGTCGTCACCTCTTCCAGCTCACTCCGTAAGAGAGACTCTGTTTTCTTCAAAGCCTCGTGCTCTTGTAAAGCTGGAAGTATACACCTCTGTAACTCGGCGTTCGCTTCTCGCACCTTATTGTTAGATTCTTGCTCCTTCTTCCAACATTCTCGCTCCTTCACCAAATCCTGCCACAGGACTTCATAATTATGGCGGGCAGCTTGGAGTGCAGAAACCAAAGCCTCTTTATCCTGGTTCAAGGATTCAGCTTCCCTCTGCTCCTCCTTTTCCTTTGCCACTGTTCCCGTGACAATTCTGCCGATCACTCCGGTCTGCAGCACATCTCGGCGCCTTTCTGACGCATGTCCTGACAGCGCAGGTTCAAGTGGCTCGGTCACTTCCCCTGTGACTTGAGGGACAGTTTTCTTTTTCTTCTTCTTTCTTTTTGCTTTATTAGCTCCAGAGATATCAGTGGTACTGGGCACACGCTCACTGGTATCAGCTTCCACATCTTGCTTGCACACACAGGGCGTTGCTTGCTTTTGCAGCTGTTTGTCTTTGAAAATTTTGGGGCACACATCTTCCATGTGACCTACTTTATGACAGGCCCAGCATACTAAATTCATCTGTGGGTACGGCTCTCCTCCAGGGGCCACATACGAGTCGTCATCATCATCATCATCATCGTATGGCCTGAAGGGACACTGTTTTTCATGATTATGTACATTACAAAATAAACATTTCACGTCGGCCATTTTAGAAACCCGGCAGGAACAATTTGCTAGCTGCAATTTCACTCCCTTCAGCAACTTGCATACAGCACTTGCTAGCTGCAAATTCACTCACTTCAGCAAAATGCATTAGCTTTACAAACAGCACTTGCTAGATGCAATTTTTTTTTTTTTTTTTTCTTCTTCAGCAAAACATTTTGGTTTTCTGTTTGGGTTCAGGGTGCTATTGCATCCACACTTCGCACATTCTCTGTGTATGCTAGAAGCACAACTGATATACACATTGGGACAGACTTCACTCATAGCATCTGTACTTTAGTTCAGCTCGGCGGCCATTTTAAACCCCCGCATTTATTTGCAAACCCACAGACTTTTTAGTGTCGACCCGCATTCTCCACCATATGTGACAAACGCCCCTCTTTTGTAGTGCTGACGTCTGTCTGGGTTCTTCCCGACACAGTCTTCTAGGGTTAATTATACAACAAACAGGATCATGCAAAGTATTATGCTGCTTAACTCAGGCTTCTGCCTGCTTTATTTTCATCCAAGTAAGGTACTGCAGCTTTAACATGTGTAGGTTAGAGGTACTCAGATACTTTCATTCAGCAGTTCACACATTTCAGTGTTACAATATTTCCCACACTGTTATTTCAAGAAATAAAACCAAAATCATATAAGCAAATCCTATCCCTTTCAGGGATCTAACTACACATCAGAATCAGTCTCTCTAACAGCTGCTGGCCAACTAAACTGGTTCCCCAGCTTAAAACAATGCTCTCTCATTTAGGGACACAAGATACAGCACAGTCTTTTAGCAACAGCAGTAATCATTTGTTTTGTCTTATCTGTTCGTGGTGTCCAGGCAAATCCTCTGGTACTGTCATACGTGGAGAGGCCGTCAACCTCGATACTGGAGGCAGGAGAGTAGCGACACCCCAGCCCCCAGGCTCCAAGGAGAGAGAGAGAAATGCAAAACCTCTCTGCTCTAAATACCTGTGCATGTGATTAGAAGAGCAGGTGAGGGAGAACTAGAGCCATGGTAATCTGTGGTCTGGATTTTCCATCCAGCTGCCTGAGTTAATGGGAAGCTGTGGAACGGATCATTTGTAACTATTCCTGCACTTTCTGCTCTAAAATGGGGCAGAAAGCTGCCTAACATCTTTGGACTATGTCACAATATATATATATATATATATATATATATATATATATATATATATATATATATATATTGTGACATAGTCCAAAGATGTTAGGCAGCTATCTGCCCCATTTTAGGTCAGAAAGTGCAGGAATAGTTAAAAATTATCCATTCCACAGCTTCACATTAACTCAGGCTGCTGGATGGAAAATCCAGACCACAGATTACAGTGGGTCTAGTTCTCCCTCACCTGCTCTTCTAATCACATGCACAGGTATTTAGAGCAGAGAGGTTTGCATTTCAGTCTCTCTCCTTAGAGCCTGGGGGCTGGGGGTGTTGCTGCTCTCCTGCATCCAGTTTCGGGGTGGATGGCCCCTCCAAGTATCACAGTACCAGAGGATTTGCCTGGACACTTGGGACCGAGTTCCCACCACGAACAGATAAGAAAAACAAATATGTATTGCTGTTTCTAAAAGACTATGCTGTATCTAGTGACCCTAAATGAGAGTGCATTGTTTTAAGCTGGGGAACCAGGTTAGTTGGCCCAGCAGCAGTTAGAGGCTAATTATGATGTGTAGTTACAGTAGATCCTTGAAAGGGATAGGATTTTGTTTATATAATTTGGTTTCTTGTTACTCGAAATAACAGTGTGGGAAATACTATGACACTGATATAAGTGAACCGCTGAATGAAAATGTCTGAGTGCCTCTAACCTACACATGTTAAAGCTGAAGTACCTTACTTGGATGAAAATAAAGCAGGCAGAAGCCTGAGTTAAGCAACGTAATACTTTGCATGTTCCTGTTTGTTGTATAATTAACCCTAGAAGACTGTGTCGGGAAGAACCCAGACAGACGTCAGCGCTACAAAAGAGGGGCGTTTGTCACAATATATATATATATCAGGGTTGCAGACCTGTCTGAGACATGTGAATGTGCTCACAAGTGATATTCTTTATTGGCTATATGCTAACGGTGGAGGTTTTCTGTCGCCTTTTTCACCCACCATAACTTAAAATGTATGGTAAACCTACCCAGCCTAGAAATATTTCAAAGCAAGTTTATACCAACCTTACACTGATGATACCCATCAAGGTTGAAACATGTCTGTGAGTGGTTTAAACTTGCTTTGCTAGTCCCATGCTGTGTTTAAAAACTGTGTGAACAGCGATACATCAGCTTAAATGGGCTCCATGTGAATGGATATTCCAGGCAAAAGGTGACACATTGTGTGCTCATTTGCATATCATCTCCCAGAATCCCTTGCTGCAGTGGGAGCACTGTATGCGAGGTGATAATGGTTGAAAGGCAGGGTTGCAGACCTGTCTGAGACATGTGAATGTGCTCACAAGTGATATTCTTTATTGGCTATATATGTGTGTGTGTGTGTGTGAATGTGAGTATGTGAGTATGTGAGTATGTGTGTATGTGTGTATGTGTGTATGTGTATGTGTGTATATATATATATATTCTGTATCTGGTGTGTATGTTTATTGTTTTTTGTATGTGTATGGAGCTCTCTCATTGTATAGTGTATGGCATGCATGTCTGTATAGTGCATGTATCTGGTGTGCGTGCATCTGTGTATGATGGGTGTTGGGTACCCAATTCTTGGGCAGATTGGTTGGTCTAGCCCACGGTCTAAAATTTGCCAGTCCGCCCCTGGTATTAACCCTTGTCACATATACAAGTCACGTGCTCACAGGAGTGCCATTCGTGACAAATTATCTCGATTGGCTCCCTAATCTATCAGCGGCGTATCAGAGGGTATGAATTCTTCACTAGGAGTATTCTAATTAAGTACCCTGGTCCACCTAAGAGACAACTACATCAGAGTAGCCAAGCACACAAGTGATAATATATATTTACAGCCATATATTGCAGTGACATAGATTATAGGTACCAACCCTCTCTTTGGGTCTATTATTTCTTTATTTTCAACTGATTTTCATGGCACGCATTTCAATATCTATGTAGAATGCTCGAATTATAGACATAAGTACATAGTTACTGTAATCTGCCTAAGGAAAATTATGAACCATAAAACACAACAGCTACAGTACCCACAATACTGTAAGATCTAAAGAGTCAATAAAAACTAAAGGCAGATGTTTGAACATATTATTCTAAAACATTGGAGACAAATGGTATGCATTGTGAATAGCTCTCCAAAATGCCTGTAGCAAAAAAAAAGTAGGTTGAAACAAAATACTATATAATTTTACTACTGCTAGGTAAATTATAACCTTAGTGTTATAGGCAGAAATTACGGATTCTTCATTTCTCATTTTGTATTCACGACATTAAATCAATTAAAATGAAAATACTAATTAAACACGCTTTTCCATTTATTTATTTTTACATTTTGCTTGGTAAAGGTAACAAAAGAATATTGATGTTGATTAGAGAACACCAGAACCAAGGTACTGTATAATAATTACTCAACTGAACTGAATGTGAAAAAAAATATGTTGCAGAATTCGACACCTTTGTGCTGTGATTAGATCAGTAAGAAAACAAGAAACGTTTACTGTTACAAGAAGACATTTACCAACTAATGACACCACTAACAGCAGAACCCTCATTGCCACATTTCTTCTAAAATCTTTTGGTATTATATCCGTATAATATTGACTTGAAGAATATTTAATGAAAATGAGCTAAGCCAATAAAAGGTTAATAAAAGTCTCCCTTCTGCAAATGTACGGAAAAAAAATGGTGCCAAAAAAAGTACAATAGATTTATAAAAGAAAAAATATTGAGAGAAATAGAATTTGTTTACTTTGATAAATAGAAACATACAATTTGAAGGCAGATAAGAACTACCTGGCCGATCTTGTCTGCCATTTCTGGGGCAGTTTTCTTTGCTCACATTTTCCCCTACTTTTGCAACAAAGAGACTTTAGTAAATGATCCCCTGTCTCCCCGTAGAATCAAAAGTGTTACAATTGTGCTAGAAGTACACAGAGCTGTGTTTACAGAAAAGTATTCCTCGTTAATGCAATTTGAGCTTTTTCTTTGCTAGATCGAGTGCAATGTGTTTGTCAAAGTTTTACAGCAAGGATACTTTAGTAAATATCAACCATAATGTAATTTAATATTGTTACAGCACTGGTATTTATGACTCTTGTTTATTTCCTGGCTAGTTACATTTCATTTAGGATATTGACTATACTAATAAATATTACTCATATTCATAGAGTAGAATAATTATGCATATGCCTTCCTCATAAAAAAAATGTGATCAATAAATTAGCATCTGTATCATTATCTAGTGTTCAAAGGTTAAAGCTATTGCAACTCTTGGACAAGCCAATAATTTTACAATGCAATAAAATCTATTATAAATGTCTGACACCAATTAGATAGAGCAATTTTCTCATCCAAGAAAATGAACACATTTCATTTTTCGAAACTATAGCATCAATTTGTCAAAATTTTGAATGGTAATAATCCATGTACATTTTTCATTTTGAGAATTGTTCGTATATCCATGATAAAACCCCAATGTACAGTATTAGGCATCCTATATAGTTATAAAAGACAAAAATACTCAATGCTACATCCAATGTGATAAAATACATAGTTAAATACTGTACTTCAATGTCAGTATTCTCATGTGTAAGGGTTGTTTAGATAAACCCATTTGGCCAAAGCGTTATAAGCCTGCAGCCACTTCACGGCATGACCAGTATGCAGGTCCTAACACTACCTGTGAAAATTCTCATTTACCTCTGCTGGAGGGAGAATTGCCACAATGGACCAGTCCTGCACAGGTACATAGAAAAAACTGCTACTTAAAAAGTGGGGTGGGGTGAGCTGAAATCCTGGGAGGAGGGGCCACTAACCTCCAACCAACTTATACCAGTTGAAAATAAAAATGAATGAACACACAATCCTAGCAAGCTCTAACCCCCGGAACCTACCACATCACCTCAGGTATATATATTTGTGTCAAAAGGAGAGCTAGTGAGCGTTTCCAAATGTAGAAAACAAAAGACAAAAATACCCAATGCTACATCCAATGTGAAAAAATACATAGTTACATACTTAAATGTTAGTATTCTCATGAGTAAGGGTAATTTAGTTAAACCCTTTGGCCAAACCCTACAGTTAAGTCCAGAAAATTGGACACTGATACAAATTTAGTTATTTCAGCTGTTTACCAAAATAAATTAAAGTTACAGTTAAATAATGAATATGGGCTTAACGTGCAGTCTATCAGCTTTAATTTGAGGGTATTCACATCCAAATTGGAGGAAGGGTTTAGGAATTACATCTCTTTAATATGAAGCCCCCTCTTCTTCACGGGACCAAAAGTAATTGGACAATTAACTCAAAAGCTGTTTCATGGACAGGTGTGGGCTATTCCTTTGTTATGTCATCATCAATTAAGCAGGTAAAAGGTCTGTAGTTGATTCCAGGTGGGGCAGGGCATTTGGAAGCTGTTGCTGTGAACCCACAACATGCGGTCAAAGGAGCTCTCAATGCAAGTGAAACAGGGCATCCTTAGGCTGCAAAAAAAAAGAAAATTCATCAGAGGGCAGGAACATTAGGTGTGGCCAAATCAACAGTTTGGTACATTCTGAGAAAAAAAGAACGCACTGGTGAGCTCTGTAACACAAAAAGGCCTGGACGTACACGGAAGACAACAGCAGTGGATGATCGTAGGATCCTTTCCATGGTAAAGAAAAACCCCTTCACAACATCCACCCAAGTGAAGAACACTCTCCAGGAAGTAGGCATATCATTATCCAAGTCTACCATAAAGAGAAGACTTCACGAGAGCAAATACAGAGGGTTCACCACAAGGTGCAAACCATTCATAAGCCTCAAGAATAGAAAGGCCAGATTAGACTTTGCCAAACAATATCTAATAAATACAGCCCAGTTCTGGAACAGCATTCTTTGGACAGATGAAACTAAGATCAACCTGTACCAGAATGATGGGAAGAAAAAAGTATGGAGAAGGCCTGGAACAGCTCATGATCCGAAAGCATACCACATCCTCTGTAAAACACGGTGCAGGCAGTGTGATGGCATGGGCGTGCATGGCTTCCAATGGCACTGGGTCACAAGTGTTTATTGATGATGTGATAGAAGACAGAAGCAGCCGGATAAATTCTGAAGTGTATAGTGATATATTGTCTGCTCAGATTCAGCCAAATTCAGCGAAGTTGATTGGACGGCGCTTCACTTTACAGATGGACAATAACCCAAAACATACTGCAAAAGCAACCCAGGAGGTTTTTAAGGCAAAGAAGTGGAATATTCTGCAATGGCCGAGTCAATCACCTGATCTCAACCCGATCGAGCATGCATTCCACTTGCTGAAGACAAAACTTAAGACAGAAAGACCCACGAACAAACAACAACTGAAGACAGCTGCAGTAAAGGCCTGGCAAAGCCTCACAAAGGAGGAAACCCAGCGTTTGGTGATGTCCATGCGTTCCAGACTTCAAGCAGTCATTGACTTCAAAGGATTATCGACAAAGTATTAAAAATGAACATTTTAATTATAATTGTGTTAATTTGTCCAATTACATTTGAGCCCCTGAAATAAGGGGACTGTGTATGAAAATGGTTGCAATTCCTAAACGTTTCATACGATATTTTTGTTCAACCCCTTAAATTAAAGCTGAAAGTCTGCACTTCTATTGCAACTCGGTTGTTTCATTTCAAATCCATTGTGGTGGCGTACAGAGCCAAAATTATGAAAATTGTATCAGTGCCAAATTATTTCCGGACCTAACTATATATATGTATATATTGTGACGTCTCAGTCCCACCGTCGGATCTTTTGTCCAGATCAAAGGCAGGAAACACTGTACTTTCTAAACACGGGTTTATTTACAGGTACAAAGCAGGTACAGGGTTAACTCATAACAAAAAACAGAAACAAAAGACCTAACTCCTTCCAGGAGTACTGACTAATACTGCTTAGTCCCTAACTAATCATGGGAGAAGTAAACTCTTTCCCCACTTTAACCCAGTGTACTGCTGCGGCCCCTCCTATCCTCCGACTTACCCAGAAAAATGCGGGGATGTTATCCGTTTCTCACAGAGTTTCCTTTGCGTCGGCCGCATCAACAGACAAGCGCTAATGGCGCTTTACATTGAAAGCGCCCGCGGCATGGGAAAATGGACGAAAAAACGCTTCGCGCCGCCGCGTTTTTAAAAATCCCGCGGTGGCGGCTGCAGGAGGATAAAGGCGGCCGCCACTGTACCTGCAGCAGGTCCCCTTTCAGTCCCTCACAGGGCTGTCTGTGTGTGCCTTCCCAGATCAGTCCAGCAGCAGCGTCTCTCACCCTCTCTGTATAACTCTCAACAGTGTGTGTCTGGCAGCATGGGGGGGGGGGGATCTCTGTATCACTTCCTGACTATACAGGCTAGGCTAATTAGCTCATTAACTCACAGCTGAACAGACCTTTCCAGAATGATTAACTCTATGAGAGCTGTAAAGTCCCACAACTGCCCCCATTCTAGCCCTTAGAGGGCAGTGACAGTGCTTTCAGTGTCTGTTCTGTATACTGTAGCTGTGGCTAATAATGAAGGGCTCCTGCTCCTCCTCCCAGTTTCTCTCTCAGTGGCAGAATCCATGCAACACACAATTACCAGCAGCACACTTTAGCCAGCCCGGTAGAGGAGAGAAGGAGCTCTGCAGCGCCACCTGATGGCCTGAATGTACAGAGCATGCACACAGCTTTTCTCTTCTTTGCACAGGCAAAATCCCCCCTGCCCTCCTGGCCAAGTCCGCCCCTGGTACTAACCCTTGTCACACATACTAGTCACATGCTCACAGTTGTGCCATTCGTGACCGTGCCATATACTGCATGTAAATGTCTGTCACGGTTTCTCACGGTGCAACTCCCAAACACAGTATGCATTCAAGTGTTTCCACAATAACAACATAAAATAAATGTATATTTTACCTGAACAACTACATATATCTGATGTTTTTAGATTTTCCTCGTTTTCATTTCCTCCACATTTAACAGAATTGCAACAGACACGTCACTTCTCTCCAGTCTCCACACAGGGCAGCATCCTGCCCGGCTTTCCTCACACTCTTCTGAATTAGCTATGTTTTTCTGGACAGTCACATTAGCATGAGAAGGAGTGAAGACACTGACTGGCACTGAGTTTGAAGCACGGGAACCTGGTTCAATTCCTGTGTGACCTTGGGCAAGTCACTTTATCTCCCTGTGCCTCAGGCACCAGAAACATAGATTGTAAGCTCCACAGGGCAGGGACCTGTGCCTGCAAAATATCTTTGTAAAGCGCTATGTAAAACTAGCAGCGCTATACAAGAACATGCTATTATTATTATTACATTCAAACATCCTTGAAAGTCTTAGAAAATGCCACTATCCTGCTTACTTTCTATACTTATTACCTGACATACATAGCGCTATACAAGAACATGCTATTATTATTATTATTATTACATTCAAACATCCTTGAAAGTCTTAGAAAATGCCACTATCCTGCTTACTTTCCATACTTATTACCTGACATTCACTTCCTGTCCTATGCTCCTTCAAGGCCTTCACTTTCCTTGCTTCTTGCCTTACAGCTTTCTCTTGTTATCTGTATCACACAGACTCTTTCTCTCCCCCACATATTGTTATGCAGGTTGTGTATACAATACCGATGCTATATTGACCCAGATCTATTCTACAATTGCTAGAGCACACCTCATGACCCATTCACTTAGCACCATAGAGTAAATGTGTGCCATTATCTGGCCCTTTTGCCCTGGACTCCCCTTGCTCCTCTGTACTGTCTTTTACATTGAAAATCAACATGAATCTTTCAGGTTTTAATAGGATCATTTAAAAAAGATATTGTCAAAGAAACACACACTTTATTAAGTACAATGTACATTCCTGAGTTTTTCCTTTCTTTTGATTTACAGATGTAGCCAACATTTTAACCCCCCAGGCCCATCCCTAGGCATAGCTCAGGTAAGGCTTAGCCTACGGGGGGCATTTTTCAGGGCGCGGCAAGAGAGAAAGTGTATTGTAGCAGCACTGCTGCTTTCCTTTTTTATATTTTAAATAAATGTGGGATTGAAGCAGGGGGTCGTCGGAGCTTAACCGCATTCATTTCGGCTCCGGGGACCCCCTGCCTCCGAAGATACTTACCTCCTTAGGGACTGCTGGTATCTCCTGCTCAGATTTAAAGCTCCCGGTCACATGGTCCAAAACGAAGCCGCCTATGATGTTACGGGTTCCTAATTGCCCATGTGATGGGACATCTAAACCTGAGGAGGAGATACCGGCACCCCCTACGGAGGTAAATATCTCAGGAAGAAGGGGTTCCCTGGAGCCGAAATGAAAGCGATTCATCTCCAGAGACCACCTGCTTTCTACCTAGGGGTGAGTGGGGGGGTATTTTGGGGATTTTTTTTTATTTGGGGGGGGGGGGGCATCCTTAATAGTGCTTGCCTAAGGGTGGCACACAACCTAGGGATGGGCCTGATACCCCCGTTGACTTGGAATAATGCAATAATTAATGCGGTAAACAATGCGTTGAGCTAATGCACGTGTTACTATTGATTTCAATAGTGTTTGTGGTAATAATGCTGCAGGAGATCAAACTATTTTTTTGGGTGGGGATGCTGTACATAAGAAATCAGTAACATAGATACATTACCATAATGTAAAAATGTATGAGCCCAGGGTGGGCTGTAGCACCTCTAGTTCTAGCTCCCATGTATTAACGGATACAAGAACGTCTGTAGAATACCCAATATAAATTAAAGCAAAGTGAGCATCTTGCCCTGCATTTAATGCCAGATTATACATGATGACATATCACCCTACTATTTTAATAAAATCTTAATTTTCCTCAGTCTACTATGATCTCATTTTAATTACTATGCAGACGAAGGGTGTATCAATGTGCCTGTAGCTACATTATTTTGTATCATTTGCATATAACCCAGAAGCACCCGAGAATATAAATAGCAGGAATAACTTTGGAAAAATCTTCATAAACATAATTATACCATTTTAGGCATTTCACCTGACTTTTGCCTGTGCTTTAACAAGTTCTTATATACAGTACGTATACTTAAAATTGCTTACATGCTGGGGAAGGAATATTCATATGTTGTGGCATTTTGTTATTCCTTATTCTTCTACTTACATAATAAAGGGCTCTATGAAATGACTTAATGAAAAAATGGGGGGCAAAAGGGTCAAACACAAACCCCACAATACGGTGGGTAGAGTGACAGTATTCTCTAAAACAAAGTAGAACTCGATTTACAAAAGTCTTGGTACACAATTGAATACATTTATTCATAGAACAATGGAGACAGGAGACAGCAACAACTTTCAGGTCCTACATGGACCTTTCATCAGGTACAAATGGCAGACCAAAGCACACATACAGTAGATAACCAAATTGGTGCCAAAAAGCAGCTTAACAGGAAGTGAAACTTAGCCTAAAAAATTCCATTCTAAATAAAATACAAGTATAAATTCAACATCTCAAATACGTTTCGAAAGTGCATAAAGTGTATATACAGTGGATAAACTAACCCACTTACTCTCTCTGCCATTCTCGCCCGTCTAAACCCAGACCCTGGCTAAATTTCCACACATGTATGCTGTGTTCCTGCACTCATTCCTCTGAGCGCCTCTGAAGGAAATCTCATACTTGCAGACTTCCTTCACTACAAATGTATGTTATCCAGTTTCAACGCTGCCCTCTCCCAGGCTAAACACACCTACTTTTCTTCACTAATCAACATGCACAAATCTAACCCACGCCGACTCTTCTCTGTCTTTGACTCTGTACTCAAACCATTCTCTGCTGCCTGTTTTTCTTCCTCCATCTCACCTCAGGACGTTGCTGACTATTTCAAGGAAAAGGTGGCATCCATACGTCAGGACATCCCTTCTGTATCCTCCTGCCATACTACGCCTTTTCCTAATTCTCCCCCTGCCTTCCTCAACTCTTTTGCTGCCGTCACAGAGGAGGATGTATCATTGCTGATCTCCTCTTCTCCCTCTACCACTGTCTTCTTAACCTAATTCCTTCCCATATGCTGAAACTTCTTGCTCCTTCTATAATCCCTACACACACACATTTTTAACTCCTCCCCCTACTCTGGTACCTTTCCTTCCTCCTTCAAACATGCAACAGTTATACCATTACTCATAAACAGCAAGCTTGACACTACCTGTCTTTCTAACTATGGTCCTGTCTCCCTCCTGCCTGTTTTCTCTATCTCCTTTATCGTTTACAACCTAGCTTCCACACTGCTCACTCCACTGAAACAGCCCACACTAAAATAATTAATGACCTCCATGCTGCCAAAGTCAAAGATCACTACACTCTGCTCATATTACCTGACCTCCCTGCAGCATTTGATACTGTGGACCACCCTATTCTCCTTCATATTTCCAAACTCTTGATATCCGTAACAAAGCTCTATCCTGCATCTCCTTTTACCTCTCCCATTGTACGTTCAGTGTCTCTTTTGCTAACACCTCCTCCTCTTCTTTCGAATTCTCTGTGGGGGTACCCCAGGGCTCTATCCTTTGACCTCTTCTCTTTTCTCTTTACACACTATCTCTAGCTGACTTAATCACATCTTTTGGGTTCAAATATCACCTCTATGCTGATGACACACAAATTTACTTTTCAACTTTACACATGTGACCTTACACAGCTGTACAGACAAAAGTTTATGAATGTCTCTCCGCTATATCATCCTGGATGGCACTCTGCCGACTTAAACAAGGCATGTCAAAAACGAAGCTCCTTATATTTCCTCCCAAACTTGGCCCTACTACCTCCTTCTACATTACTGTTGGAAGCACTATCATACCCCCAGTAGCACAAGCACGCTGCCTAGGAGTCACACTTGACTCCTCTCTCACATTCTCTTCTCACTTTCAAAAGGTAGCTAAAATCGTTTTTTCCTCTGTATTATTACAAAGATACGCCCTTTCTTTTGTTGCTCGACTGATAAAACTCTGACACAAATCCTCATTCTCTACGTCTCGACTACTGTAACCTCCTGCTGTCTGGCCCTCCGGCGTCTCACCTGTTTCCCCTGGCTGCTGTCGGAATCACTCGACTCTTTCCTAAATCTGTCTCAGCGTCTCCCCTGCCAAAATCCCTCTCCTGGCTTCCTATTCAATTCTCCTCCTCACTTTTAAGGCTTTACACTCTTCTGCCCCTCCTTACATCTCAGCCCTAATTTCTCGCTACTGTATCTACCATCCAGACTCTTGCATTCTGCTCAAGGATGTGCTCTCTCTACCCTTTTTGTGTCTAAAGCCCTCTCCCACCTTACACCTTTCTCACTCAATGCCCCACATCTCTGGAATGCCCTTCCCCTCAATATCCGACTGGCACCCTCTTTATCCACCTTTAAGACCCATCTTAAAATACACCCCATTAACGAAGCAGATGAGTAGCTAAGTGGCTGATACTTTACACCTCATACATCGACCTTGGCCCCTTCCAGGCGCACTTTCCAGAACACCTTTCTAGTGTCTCTGTGCGTTCTTCCTACTTTCCAATTAGATTCTAAGCTCTTTGGTGCAGGGACTCCTTTTCCTAAATGTCACTTTTATGTCTGAAGCACTTCTTCCCATTATTTGTTATTTGTATTATTTGTTATTTATATGATTATGTCACGTGTATTACTGCTGTGAAGCGCTACGTACATTAATGGCGCTATATAAATAAAGATAGAGAAAGCTAGGTGGGTTTTCCTTCTGGTTTGAGGACAGCATGTGAGGAGCCATCTTTTACATGGAGCTGAGAGTGGTGAAACTCTGGAGCCAGTAACATCTCTTCCGGAGGAGGATTGACGCAACATCTAACTGAAGCGCACCCAGAAGCGGAACTCCATCATCTGTTTGTCCACGAGGCCCAGGTCCTGGTCATGAGTGTTGCTGAATCATACATCCTTGGCCCTTGCTACAGTTCTCTAATGCTTATTATCTAGCGACTTTTGTGAGTTAAACACACAGATACCCAGCATGCTCTAAGAAACACCCACAATTACCACATTATATATATATATATATGTATATAAGTGTCAATTGGAGGGCTACTGGGCGTGGCTAAATGTATACAACAAAAAAACAAAGAAGCCCAAAGCTACATCCAATAAGACAAAAATATACAGTGAAATACCAATATATCTCTTGAAAAAAAGAGATCTCTTGAAAAAAGCACTCCAATTGACACTTATATACATAAAAATATATATTATATTGTAATTTGTGAGGTTTCTTAGAGTTTGCTTCGTATCTGTGTGTTTATTAACTTTGTCCAGCTGGTCTCAGCTGTTTTTGGAGGTTAGTGGCTCCTCCCTCCCAGTTTTTAAGATCGCCCCTCCCCACTATCCACGTAAGCAGTTCTTTATTTTTCTTGCAGCTGGTTGGGACAGATCCAATGCAATCATCCTTCCTCTAACTATAGAGGTAAACAAGAATTTTAATCAGTTAGTGTTAGGACCTGCAATATTTGGTCATTCCTTGAAGTGGCTTGTAGGCTTAAAATGATTTGGCCAAAGGGTTTAACTAAATGACCCTTTTTTCAAGCGAGATAGGTATTTCACTGTATATTTTTGTCATATTGGATGTAGCTTTGGGCTTCTTTGTTTTTTGTTGTAGACTTTTGTGAGTTGCCATTTTTTATCTTTTCACAATAAACCTTTAATTTATTGATTTGCACTTTCCTTCTTTGTTTTATACATACATACTTGTAGCGTCTAAGCATGATGCATGATGCATAATACCCCTAGATCATTTGTATTATATTTAGACGAAATTACATTTTTATAGGCTCTAGTTTCGTTTCCTGCTGATCTGCTTTTTGGTGCCATTTTGGCTATATATGTGTGGTTTGATCTGCCTTTTGCACCTAATGAACGCTCCGTATAGGACCTAAATATTGTTGCGCTCTCCATTGTTCCTAATATAAATGTATTCAATTTTGTGGCAAGACTTTTGTAAGTCGAGCCCTACTTTGTTTTGGGGAATACTGTCACTAGGAATATATACAAATCAAAATGTAACAGAATATAAATACTCAGACAGTTTGCGCATTCTATTATCTCTGCTGGTGGATTTACAGCACATTGAAAACTTATATACTGTACTCTACATACATTTTACATTTTTCCTTTTAATTCCATCTTTTATTGCAATTATTTGACCAGCATTCTGGTATGGTTTGAAAAAACAGCGATTATTGACAGCGTCGAGTCAAAATTTGAAGTTGGAGTTGTAACATAAATGGCCTCAGGGAAAGAAAACACCCCTTTCCATTTAAACTGGCAATATCCTCTGAATGTTCAAAGTAGCCCTAGGCACATTGAGCTGAGGAAAACCATTTCATCCATTTGACACTCTGCAAGTTTATTTCCCTTGCTAAGATTCGTGTTCACACCAGGCTTGTCAACAAACTGAAGAAAGCATAATAATAATAATAATAGCATGTTCTTGTATAGCGCTGCTAATTGTGTGCAGGCACAGGTCCCTGCCCTGTAGAGCTTACAATCTATGTTTTTGGTGCCTGAGGCACAGGGAGATAAAGTGACTTGCCCAAGGTCACAAGGAGCCGACCGGAAATTGAACCGGGAATTGAACCAGGAACCGGGAATTGAATAAGCAATCTCAGTGTCAGTCAGTGTCTTTACTCACTGAGCCACTCCTTCTCCCTAACATGCATAACATGTTTCATCAACTTTTTTCCCTCAAAAAGCATTGGACTTCGGGTTTTATACAAACAAATTGTATTATGAACTGTCCACATATTCAGTAAATACATTGGAAACATACTCTGTAGAAACTGTTTTTAATATGTATGGTCCATAGGAAATATTTAAAAAGTACACACATCTCATTTGAATGCTATGTAAGGGTTTTAAAGTGTCTAAATTTAAATTGTATTATTACCACCAGTTAAGGTTTATTAAGTATATTATCCAGAGTACCTGCAATATTAAGTTTCATTTATTGTGATGACTGCATCAGTATTCAACAAATAAGTATATTTTTATATTTAACCCAAAACTAAAAGACAACGCAATAATCAAAGAAAAGCTAAATGAATATAAAGAAACGATATAGTAATGATCAAACATTAAAAAAAAAAGGAAAAAGAAAACAGCATGCAACAGACAGTGTTTATACACAGGTAACACCGTCCAATTGCAAGCCAATGGAAAATTTAGAAATTTCCGTTACGTTCATCCTTATACAAATTCCCCCCCAAAAAGCTGACCAATATGACATTGTCCAAATGCGTGACAGAGATAATAGTTGTAATACCATCAAGTCTAAAACTACATCCTACATGGAATATGTACTAGGACAATTTTGCGTCAAGGTATTAAGCTCCACTTTTTGCCCCATATGTGTCAACTGGAAAGTTACATGATTCAGAAATTATAATGAGATGTGTCAAACTGTGTGTCACGGGAGACCAATGCTTTTAACACCAAAATGCCCGGACCCTTTGATTGAGCAAAGCAGGAGATAAAATAAATTGTAATTTATTTACAGAATGAACACACACTAATCTAATCAAAACTAAATCTTTTGTAACAGAGTCTTTAGGCACAATTTCCCAGGAGCGGGAGTTGTGCGCAAATAAATCCGAACACAGTCTTTGGATAGTGGCACGTCTCGCAACCCCTGTTTCTCCTCTGCAGCTGTTTACTTCGTTCTGCCGCAGTAGAATTTGTTCTGGATTCCTTAGTTCTACAAACTTTTGACTTGGGTTACAATGTTGCAAAGTTTAAAATCCAGCTTTGATGAATCTGACTCCCTATCTGTAGCCTCTGCAGCCAATCTCCTTCGTGGGAATAATAGTCCCACCTATCCCAGCATTGCCCATACTTGGCAAAACCTGGCAGAGGGGCTTTATAGTTTGCTAAGGGCATGTGCGAACCTCACACCTTTGCCACTTAGCATACCAGACCAAGCCCCCTTAACTGGCGACATTTTGTCTGAGCTGGTCGGACATCTGGGCCTTTTGCTAAGATGGAGGATACTTGAATTTCCCTCCCCACTTCACACTTTGAGTTGGCTAATGCTTTCAACTACGGACTTCCTAGCAGAAGTTAGCTAAACGCTATGCACTGTGCTGCGGGCTTCTGGGTTTTACAACCATTTTTCCTTTGCGCGGTTACAGGGAAACACTGCTATTGAAATACATTTTACAGTAGAAATAACATTATTCTTGCCACCTTATACCTGGTGGGAGACACACAGACATTTTTATTAAAAACACAGTGTTACTGCTATTATTGGGTTGAAGAGCTGACAATCACAATTCCCCAATATGGTTCAGGGGCACCCAGCTGGGCATAATACCTTTATTTACTGGCCTGGGTACCCCTTCACCATTACACTGTGAGCCTCTTTACATTGCTTCCCTTCAATGTGGCCAAAAACAATCAGCCCAGTTTAAAATAGTGTCACTATCTGGGGGGCTATGTATAAAGCGTCATAAGTGATTTTGTCATAAAAAAGATGTGTGGAAGACTAGCAGGTTAGTGCGTCTGTGCATCAATGTGTAAAACCAATGTTAATGCGGTGTATGCGTGGACTTTTTCACAAAGAAATGTGACAGTAGTGGGTGGAGTTAGAGGCGGAGTTTGTAAGTTGTCTGCAGCGCACTAATGTACATTATATATTATATATAGGAATATTAAAAGTCATGCTCCACTTTGTCTATCGCGTTTTTCTTGGCGTAAAAGACAAATGTAAGTAGACTCCAACAATTTGTAATTCATTTATATGTATGAACATAGCTCCCCTGCTTTCTAACAACCTACGTCAAGCGGAAGGAACTATTTCTTACATTTGACACAATCGGGCTCCAAAAAACGGGGCCGTGCATCAAAATAAACTTTCTTAGTTCCAATAGCCTATTTAAAGTAAATAGCACAAAAGCAAATAACCTAACTAAAGTTAACCCAGTGCTGCTCCTTAAATAACGTATGGTTATTTTGTTAGTGCTAGTGGCATGCAATTCTGTGCATTGTGCCGTCTCCTTCTGGAACAGCAGATCAACCACTCATGAGTAGCTTCAAACCAACCTTGACGAGTGATATATCAAACTCTCACAGCTTCAAAACTAGGGCAGACAAAGGACACAAATCTGCACAAAACTCCCATTGCTTTCAATGGGGTTTATGCATCAAAGTCTCCCTGCTGCAAAAATAGAGCAAAAATTAGTGCATAAAAGCACCTGATTTATAAGCAAAAAATTGACAGTTTCTTCTTTGCTTAATTCGATGATCTTGTTATTTATTTATTTATTTTATTTATTTATAAAATATTTAACCAGGAAGTACTACAGTACATTGAGAGATACCTCTCGTTTTCAAGTATGTCCTGGGCACAGAGTTAAGACAAATAATACATGGTTACAAATACAGTTACATAAATGAACATGGTATACATTATATACAAGACATTGCATGCACAGTTAAAGAAAATATATATTATGGGCGTATGAAACAGTTACAGACCAGATTAAAATGTGAGACAGCCTTAGATTTGAAAGAACTTAATGTGCTGGTGGATTTGAGAGTCTCTGGAAGGTTATTCCAGTTTGGGGTGGACGTGTGCCTCTCTTTTGCAACCCGAAGACATTGATACATAGAAACACATACTGTACATATTAAGATTTTTTTGCATTTGCTAAATGTGGTGCAGATTTTGCCCCAAATTGTTCCCCTGAGCTTCTCGTGCTTCAAACATCCCCCATTCCCTACCTGCGCATACATGTGTAAATAGATTTAACAAGATCAGAATGCATAACAAACTGTAAACCCCAAATAGTAATCAGAGGCACCCGCTAAGATACAGCACAGCTTCCCAGGTGAAGAACTAACCCAGGGGGCTATCAATCAACCCATACCAGTATTGGCAATAATTAATTATAATTATTTTATTTATGTGTACTTTTCTGTATCTGTTCTAATAAACATTCTTTTTATAACAGTAGTGTCAATAATTTTTATTTCTTCAACTGCAAATAGTTTTTACGTGTGAAACACTGGAGAAAATACTGATTGTGACGAGTGCATTCTTCACATTTTTTAACAGCCAAGAAATACTTAGAAGTGAAATTGCATTGTACCCTTTATGTGACCTTCACTTTGTTTTTAGTAAGTTAACCACATTTAATAAAAAACCCTTTGTGATACCAGCTCCCACACCATGTACATACCGAAGTATATAATGTGACTAGAACATACACAAACTCCTACTCTGAGAGTCAGGGGGTGTGGGATTTTCCTGTTCCTAAGGAGTTCTAGCTTGATTAGAATGTAAACACTACAATAAAATTAAACCTATTATCTTTGTAAGAAATAGCAAAATGTTACATAGTTACATAGTAGATGAGGTTGAAAAAATCCATGCGTCCATCAAGTTCAACCTATGCTAAATTTAGACAACAGATACTTTATCCTACAGTATATCCCTACTTACAGTACTTTAATCCAGAGGAAGGCAAACAAAAAATCCCAGTGACATATCATCCAATGATATCTCATAAGGGGGAAAATAAATTCCTTCCTGACTCTAAGAATTGGCAATCGAATTACTCCCTGGATCAACATCCTTCCCATGTTTACTTAATTGGTATATCCCTGTATACCTTTCCTTTCTAAAAAAAGATGTCCAACCTTTTTTTGAACAATTCTATTGTATCTGCCATCACAGTCTCCATGGGTAATGAATTCCACATTTTAACTGCCCTTAGTGTAAAGAACCCTTTTTTGTATATGTTTAATGGCCAGTAATAGTATAACAATATGAATAGGTGATATGTACACATTACAACACTACCATTGACTGTGGCATTAATCACAATTTTGACTAATACTTAAATATTTAACATAACATTTCTATTTCCCCAAAAAAGTAGACTGAAATAATTGAATAGCCATAATACTAGAGTATTTTTACTTGTGCTGTAGATGTTTTTGGACAGTGGAGTTTGGATTGCTGGTTAGTTATTCTATCCATGTTTCAAATATAAAAAGTAATGATGTCTGCACAATTCATACAGTATACATGCATTCCCAATAGTGCTGTGAACACGAAGCCTGCCCTGTAAAATAGACTGAATATAAATGTTTCACCTGTTAAGCCATTTCTTTATTTTAGTCATGTTTGATGCTGGATACATTTCTAGAGAGACTACAATGCGTTTATGCGTTCAAACTAGTAATCTCATGGATAAACATGACTTCCTTTCTATTAATATATTGACTCACCGGGCTTCTGAGAGCAATACAGGGGTCAAGGATCCGGACTGCAGAACAGTGAGTCGTTCTCAACCCTATCAATTTAACCCTTTGAGTGAGTCATGGGTTCTGGTCCTCCTCCTTTTTCGTTTCAGGGTTAAGGGCCTTTTTCGTTTCAGGGAAAGTGACCGCTTTCAAAATCGGTCCTGTGACTGCGCAGACCCGGAGGAGCTGTGGCACTCTGGTGCTGTGACCCCTTCAGCACTCAAAGGGTTAAAGGGGGCAGGATACACCAACCCTTTGTCTCCAGGCCCCCATTACCCCCACATTTCAAAGATTGTACAAGGTTATAGCAGATAATGATGGTATCTAATTAGTCTTTGAACTAAATGTGGTTCTTTAATAAATCTGTAGCCCCCCTTTGTTCCAGTCAAGGGGCCACACTTAGAGTAGGTGTTGGTACTAGGTAGCCAGTGACGCAGGTGTATCCCAAAGGTGACGTTTTCACTGTACCGTAGGTTCTGCAAGGCAGGGTCTAGTGAGCATAAACAAGACTAAAAAGGATACTGGGCGCCAGGAATTTTTTTTTTTTAAATATATCTTATTGAACAATCTTTAGGTAACACGGAAAATTAATTCTTCAACACAGGCAACTTCAGTAACCTTCTCTTTTCCCTCCTTTATTCCCTGGGCTTCAAGCCAGGAGAGGAATTTATTCTTAAATTACAGGAAGAGGTAATCATTATGTAGACTTGGATCTGCTCCTAGGTTCTGTGGTTCTAGGCATACCTTCATAGCAATCACTTGTTGTCACCAAACTCTCTGCCATGGCATTCCTGGATGGTAGAGCAGTCAATCTGTCAATTCTCCATGATTATCCTTGTGGATGTTAACACTTTGTAGCCTTCACAGGGGAGTTACACTCAGAAGTGTAAACCCCAGAGTAGCAAACAGAAGAAAGCTACCTTACCTTTTACTCATCTCATTTTACAGGAGAATAATTAGGGATATCATGTATAACCTATTGGTATCACAAGCCTAACCCTTAATACCCAGTGAGAGGGACTACAAATCCATATGGTTTTTGCACTAATATTGCCTCAGTTTTACAGCTGGAAGGTCCCACTCACCCAGCATTTATTGGGGCAATTATTTATAACACGTATGTCCATCAGTTGTAATGGAGAGGTTCGTGCCTTCCCTGTAAAACATTTACCACCAAATTCATTAAGCTCTGTTATGGGTTAACGCACCCTGACGGGTATCAACTGCTATTGACCTGGATGTGAGTTAAGCCTCATTTGGGTGTGTTAAACCCTAACGCAGCTTAAAAAATAATGTCTTAAGAGTTTTTTTAAAGTCTCCTAAAAAAAAGGCCAATTATTATTTTCCAGTGAAATATCAGGAAAAACAATTGTTAGCACACTGCCAGAACTCAAAAAACACTTTACTGTGATTGCTAGATTACAAGAGTTTGTACATACATACCTTGTATAATACACCTTAGAAAAAAATAGCACAGTAGTAATCATAGTGAAAACATTATATCAGAATTAATAAGAGTTCTGATGATAACTTCACTATGTGGTCAGACAGTGGTGTTTATTTCTTCCCTTTAATACATACAACGTTCTAATTCCTATGTTTATAGTAAAGTTTTGTTATTTATTACTGATAAGCTGCAATTTTTTCCAATAACTTCCTCAAACAAGCTTGGATATTGATTCTTTCTGCTGCCTTGGAGATGGGAAAAAACTTTTACGTAAAGACAAAACAAGGTACAGAACTTAACTGCCATGTCACAGTGATCGTATCTGTGTTGAAGCAGCTGGGTCAGGCTAACATCTTGATTGATCTTGCCTTGAAGTTGGCATCTCATATATATATATACATAGTATATATATATATATATATATATATATATATATATATATATATATATATATATATATATATATGTAACCCTTGTTCCCCCCCCTAGACTCAACTGATGTATCTAGGGTGCGTGAGGGCGGATTACATGGTGATGGGTGGTGCATACCTGTTGGGACAGGAGGGCCTGAGCTTCCCTCGATGTTATGGGGGAGACAGGACCAGGCTTCTGAGGTATTGGCCTCCATGTGGTCTTAATGGTGCAGCGCCTCCATCTCCTATAATTCCCAGGAATGTGGGAAGAGACACTTATAGAAGAACCCCCTTTGGTCCCGGGGTGAACACTCCAAAATCACTCGGCACGATGTTCAAAGCACAGAGTCTTTATTGTACTCACTGTCAGCAGAGCAGTAATAGCAGCACAGCAATATATGCCACCTCCTCCTCTCCCACCAGATCGTTCTCCGCAGAATGGTCTGAAGGGTATCTTTTCTCCCTGCCTCACCCGCAGCCAAGGGCGCTACGGGTGGGGCTAGCTCTTCCCTCACCCCCCAAGCAGGGTGAGAGGCATGGATCCACCTCTGAACTACTAGTCCCTACTCCTCAGGAACCTAGCTGCACTCTCTCTTACTATCTGACTGTCCAGCCAGACACTCCAACCTTCCATCGGACCTCCTGGACAACTCACTCCTGACTCACTCCTCTCTCTCTCTCTCTCTGGCTTATAACTGAACTCTACTCGGCGTAGAACAGAACGGAACTGACTGCCTTAGTCGTAGAGCCGAACTGAACTGACTGCAGAGCTCACAGGTACCGCTACTAAGGGTATCTTTTCTGCCTGCCTCCACCCGCAGCCAAGGGCGCTACGGGTGGGGCTAGCTCTTCCCTCACCCCCTAAGAAGGGTGAGAGGCATGGATCCACCTCTGAACTACTAGTCCCTACTCCTCAGGAACCTAGCTGCACTCTCTCTTACTATCTGACTGTCCAGCCAGACACTCCAACCTTCCATCGGACCTCCTGGACAAGTCACTCCTGACTCACTCCTCTCTCTCTCTCTGGCTTATAACTGAACTCTACTCGGCGTAGAACAGAACTGAACTGACTGCCTTAGTCGTAGAGCCGAACTGAACTGACTGCAGAGCTCACAGGAACCGCTACTAAGTTTGGTCAGCCCCGCCCCTCATGACATCAACAAGACCTCCCCTCTGCACAGGCCGGCAGCAGAGACAGGCTTGTATTAATCAAGCAGGCAGGGCTTTGCAAGGGGGGAAAACCCATGATTACTCCTGGGGCCTGACTTTAACAGGGCTTACCACAGTAGTAGGAAGATTTAGTAGCCTGTGCTGTGTACAGGGGGCTACACTCTCCCTATGGTGGAAGTCCCCACTTGGACCTCGCTCGGCAGTACCATCCTGCAATGAACAACCTGGGGAACAAACACAGGTTATACACACACATGGTCATAATATCTTGAGGTAGTAATTAGTACACACTGAATCCAGCTACTCCTAACATGGAGAACTAATAATAATGCTTAGGGTCTGGCTTTCGTATTTTCCTGCCATTGTGATCAGTGACCGTTACAGAAAACGACTGAACTGACCCATGTTCCGTCGGTAACTCACACTATGCATGTAGATGCATCTCCCTATACTCCATATACGCACCAGCTCACTAATTTTGTCTTCATTGTGATAACCGGCCTTACCAAACTTTGTTCGTAAGTACTCTTGGACCGCCTTTCTTAACCAACTGTCTCTGTTCTCTTCAATCTCCCGCATGATAGGCTCAGGCACATAAGGGTACTCATAACCGTGTGACTGGCGGTATCTGGCCACAATGACTCTATCAGCCCTACTTAACTTGGTGAGTGTCCGGCGACCCACCCTGCTGGGCAGTACCCAAAACAACGGCTCTTCTGGGGCTATCTCGTCATACAAAATACTTGGCTGTGTGGTACAATGAGATTTTGTTCTATTTCCTTGTACCTATGGTCTAGTTCATCCTCCACCTCCTGTTGAGTGAAAGACCCAGCCGCCCACCAATGATCAACAACATTACTCTTTATGAGTAGGAACCGAGTACGGTCCATCCCTTCGTGGTAACCGGTGAACAAAGGTACCCACCATCTATCACGGTGCTCAGACTCTGCGGAATGACTTGTGCTTTCCACTTCTGATTCTACCTGAGACAATACACCTGACGTACCCGCATCGGTAGATCGCGAGCATTCTCTCCTTCCCTTAGCATTTATGTACCTTGTAGGATTCATCTTATGCACCACTGGTCTGGAAGGCCCAGCCTCTGCTGGAGTATATGACCCACGGGCTCTCCCTCTAGCTGTTGGACAAAATGGTACAGGGTTAGGCACAGGTATTATGCTTGAATACGGTATCTCCCCATCCGATCCCTCATCACTCGGTTCCCAGTCCCGCAAGTCCGGAGAGTAGGTTGGGAATTTACACAACTTATCCCTGGTAGGTCCCAGTGGTATCACTCGTGATGGGGCAGGGGCAGTGGCCAGGGCAGTGGGGCTAGGGACTGGGGCTGGGGTAATGTCCAGATCAATGTCCAGCAAGCGGACAATTCCGCGACCCATGGACGCTTTCTTTGACTCGCGCTCTGCCATGCTTCGCGCCTCTCTCGATGGACCTCGACTATGTAGAGCATACCGGGTAAGGGCGGTATCGATGCTTCATGATGAAAACAATAATCTCGGCCTCCTCTTTCCGGTGGACCAGGAAACGATGTCATCAGGTATGCCCGCAGAATCGCCATCCGCCCCGTGGTCACGCACCGGAAGTACGTCGAGGACCGGCATGGGCGTTGGCGGAGCATCCGGTACACGGCCAAACAAGTAGGCCTCAAGCCTCTCCTTCTCGTCCTCTGTGGTTACGGTCTCCTCCTGGCGGGAATAAGGGGGTGGTGGAGTCTCCTTACCGCTCCGCTGCTCTTTGATGAGATCAGGCCCCTCGAGGGTTGCTTCAATCGCCATCTCCTCCGCACTGGGAGTCCTCACGGCTGTGAGACTGCTCCGGGCCTCCGGCCGCACCAGCGCTTGCTGTCGGATGGGGTCCGCGCTCGGCTGCTCCTCCTTGATGCCGCTGGGGTGGTTCGCCGGTAGGCGCATCGCCACCGATGAGACACCAACCTCTTCTTCGGATGAAATTATGATCGGCTCCTCCGCTCGGGAATCCCCGGAATCTTCGGCGATACAGCCAGTGGGTATAGGTACAAAGCTTGCGTGCTCAGGTACCTCCACTGCGGTCGCGCTCTTCTCCTTGGACAGTTCTTTCGGCTCGACAGCCGGTTGGGCCTGTGTTCATCCCGCTCGTTTGTAACTGGGAACCAGGGCCATTCTCTCGCTGCTCTCCGCCATCTCCGATATCGTTCCCGGAGAGGCCCCCCCAGGGGTCTCAGTCATCGGTTCCGGCTCTGTAGGCCAGAAGTAGTAGGTACCACACATGGAGCATCGGGCCTTGGTGCTGGGTACCTCGCCAGGCACTCCGCAAAGAGCGCATAGGCACCGCAGGTACTCTTGATCGGCTATCTGGACCACCAGAAGGCCGCCTGGTACTTGGACCACGGTAGTGTTCATCTCTGACATAGTTCTCGTAGGATTGGAACAGTTCAATAGCTCAGCTCCGCTCTCTGTGACTGTCAGAAAGAAATGAAGCTCCTCGCTCTCACTTCCTGTTCCTCCCTTGGCTGGGGAGGACTCTCCTGATTGGCTCGCTTGGGGCCTCCTCCCTCTGGTGGAATCCAGAGGCGGGGCTTTCTCTCCTTCAAAGTGACGTGGTCTGGCCTTCGGACCAATTACAGCACAGGTGGGTGGACTCTCTGCTTTCGCGCCGCTCCTCTCCTCTTGCAAGGAATCTGGGTTTGGCTCCAGACTCTTGCACATTTCCCGCCACAACTGTCTCACAGTCCTTTTGCAATTCTCACGTGCTTGCTCCAGGCTTGGCGGGAACCGCCATTTTAGCTCGCCTCTCCTGCTCCTCGGAGCACGTGTAGGGATGGCCGCCATCTTGCATACTCCCTCCAAATGTGCCTGTGCCCTACTCTCCATGTCTAACGGGTATCTCGTACCTAGACCATGCTTTCCCTCCAAATGTGAACTCTGCATCTTCATACTGTCTGTGGCCCACTAAAATGAGGTGGCTTCTACCCCAGGCTCAGCGGAACTCCTCTCCTCCTATGCACTGTACTCTCGGTGTCTACGTGCAAGTGCTCTGTGGTGCGTCTGTGTGGGTGATAGCTAGGTATCGGCAACTCCATCGGTACGGGCATCTCCTACTGTTGGCTACTCGTAACGCGGGCCCTGGGCCATGGTCCCCGGATTGGTTACCGCTATGACCCCCCCAGTTGCCTCACGCTACCTGCCGCAAGGGACTCGGGCAGCTCTAGCTACTTCACCCCTCGTCACGCTACCTCCTACGGGCACCCAGGGCATACTGTGCGGGAGGCTACGCTCCCCTGACTACCCCCGGTTTGTGCAATCGCACCCTTCCTCCTCCAGCACCTGCACGGAGAGTGCATCTCGCTCTGCCCGTTCCGCCTTGCTATAAGCCTGATCTGTCCTGGCATCCATCATCTCAGCAGCGCCTCCAAATGTAACCCTTGTTCCCCCCTAGACTCAACTGATGTATCTAGGGTGCGTGAGGGCGGATTACATGGTGATGGGTGGTGCATACCTGTTGGGACAGGAGGGCTTGAGCTTCCCGCGATGTTATGGGGGAAACAAGACCAAGCTTCTGAGGTATTGGCTTCCATGTGGTCTTAATGGTGCAACGCCTCCATCTCCTATAATTCCCAGGGATGTGGGAAGAGACCCTTATAGAAGAACCCCCTTTGGTCCCGGGGTGAATACTCCAGAATCACTCGGCACGATGTTGAAAGCACAGAGTCTTTATTGTACTCACTGTCAGCAGAGCAGTAATAGCAGCACAGCAATACAGATACACAATATGCCTCCTCCTCCTCTCCCACCAGATTGTTCTCCGCAGGATGGTCTGAAGGGTATCTTTTCTGCCTGCCTCCACCCGCAGCCAAGGGCGCTACGGGTGGAGCTAGCTCTTCCCTCACCCCCTAAGAAGGGTGAGAGGCATGGATCCACCTCTGAACTACTAGTCCCTACTCCTCAGGAACCTAGCTGCACTCTCTCTTACTATCTGACTGTCCAGCCAGACACTCCAACCTTCCATCGGACCTCCTGGACAAGTCACTCCTGACTCACTCCTCTCTCTCTCTCTGGCTTATAACTGAACTCTACTCAGCGTAGAACAGAACTGAACTGACTGCCTTAGTCGTAGAGCCGAACTGAACTGACTGCAGAGCTCACAGGAACCGCTACTAAGTTTGGTCAGCCCCGCCCCTCATGACATCAACAAGACCTCCCCTCTGCACAGGCCGGCAGCAGAGACAGGTTGTATTAATCAAGCAGGCAGGGCTTTTCAAGGGGGGAAAACCCAGGATTACTACTGGGGCCTGCCTTTAACAGGGCTTACCACAGTAGTAGGAAGATTTAGTAGCCCGTGCTGTTTACAGGGGGCTACATATATATATATATATATATAAATATATATATATATATATATATATATATATATATATATATATATATATATATATAGTACTGTATATAGCAAGGAACAGTAAGCACTCCGTCAGGTCAGTCAATAGGGTGGGTGCAAATCCTGTATAATAAATAGGCAATACGATACCGTGTTGACGAATATCAAAGGCAGCACTCCAAAGGTTGGTCAAAAAATATATTGTAATTAACAAGACATCATTCCAACGTTTCGGTCTGCGTGCGGGAACTTTATCAAGGTGATCACCTTGATAAAGGTCCCGCACGCAGACCGAAACATTGGAATGATGTCTTGTTAATTACAATATATTTTTTGACCAACCTTTGGAGTGCTGCCTTTGATATTCGTCAACACGGTATCGTATTGCCTATATATATATATATATATATATATATATATATATACACAGTATATATATATACATTATAGATATGGGGTGGCCAACTCAAGTCCTCAAGGGCCACCAACAGGCCAGGTATTAGGGATATCCCTGCTTCAGCACAGGTGGCTCAATCCATGGCTCAGTTATTGACTAAGCCACTAATTGAGCCACCTGTGCTGAAGCAGGTATATACCTAATACCTGGCCTGTTGGTGGCCCTTGAGGACTGAAGTTGGCCACCCCTGTTGTAGATGAAATCAAAAAGCGAAATTTTCATACTTGCATATACTGTATACACTTCTTTTCTTAAAGGCGTCGATTACCTAAGGGCCTGTGTACTACGATCATGTTTGAAATGTATTTGTGCATCAACATTATAGTGCTAAAATGTGGTGCAAATCTTCACAAACTGTACGTATGTATTAGGGTTGTTGTGTGACTTCATACATCTGACGCATAGTTTGTTGTTGGAAATGAAGAATACCTGATTGATACATTTAAATTAAAACAGAATTATGTGTATTTGTTATAATTAGTATTAGTAAATATATATAAATTAATTAGTGTAATAATATTTAGAATAGCCACTATGGGAAAATAATAGATGTTGTTAACCCATATTATGAAACATCTGCGCGGTGTGAAATAAATGTTTTGGTTGATATACTGTAGCAACTTAAAGCCGACTTTTTAGGATTTACACCAGGTTCTGCTTCGTGAACGATTTTGACACGAATTCAACTTTTTTGGGGCACACATATACACTTGTTTTTAGTACATACGGTACTATTTCCCTTTGTGCGTCATGTGCATGTGTCCCAATATACATGAATAAAAGTTTTTTTTTTAACACTTAAGATGCACATTGAGAGAAAAAAGGTTATTATTTAAGTGCACACACGCGCAGTAATTGATTTCCGTGCATCAATGTTATACCAAAAATGTAATTTGCAAAGCTTAGCATATAGGACCTTAGATTTGTTTTATTAAATATATCACAGTTATCAGTTCAATTCGTTCCTCCGTGGTACTGCAACTTTATTATTGGTTTAGTTGCCACACACAGAAACTGCTGTGTAATTAAAATGCATGTTTTCCTTTAATACCAGAGAGGGAGTATTGCAAGCAGTGTCAGCCTTCTCAAGAAAAATACTGTCTAATTACAGATTCAAATCCACATAAGAGTGTCTCACTTTTTAACTCTTGCTGCATGTCAATTCCTATTTTGCTTTCAGAAGTTGATGAAATTGCTAATCAAAACCATATGCTGTTATGAGCTTTAGACAGGATAACATCGGTTAGCTTCAGTTTGCTGAGAGTTATTTACTCTCTCTCAATATTCAACACGTTTCTCTCATAATCCACCCTCAGAAAAAACAACATTTAATAATAAATGATGTAACAAGGCTTTAATAAAAAAAAAATTAAAAAAGCACCTGGGTGATTTATAATTGAAGAACGAATTTGAAATCTTCAAGGGGCATGCTATATCTAATGACAAAAATGGAGAAATGATTAATTACTTTTGACATTTTTGGCAGCGACAATAATATGTGTATTTTGAATGTTATGCCAACATATAATTATTAGCCATCATTGTACATAGAAATACACAAACATGTGTACTGTATGCAAAACATATTTGACGAAGAAGCAAAATAATATTTATCTTCTACTTGGAATCATGAATAATGTGACCTTCGATACTCCAGAAGAGTGTTTCTAGCTGTGAGTCATAAGTAAAAATAAGACACACGGATGAGGGGGGGGGAGAGGGGGGTGGAACCAATCACAACTTTCCACAACACCTTCTTATTATGCCCCAAGTGATGGGAAGAAGGAAGGATTTATGGAGTGTTGTATAGTAGTAAAGAAAAGCTCAGGTGAACTAATACTTATGGCGTCCAGGTAAAATGAAAATGATTAATTTGTCATAAATATTAGGCATTAGAGTCACGTCTTCACATTCAGGATCAATTTGTGGCTAAGCGTCTGAAAAATTAATTTAGCAGATGAATTAAAAAAAATTCTCCGGGGGGATGTATCGACGCAAATGTGGAGCGAAATAAATGCAATTTGCGTCATTTTCGTCTAGTACCACTTTGCGTCAATATATCAACGTCTTTGCTCCAGGATTTGCCCTGTTTAAGTCAGTATCAAATTTGGCATCTCTGTGCGTTCAGTTTTTTATATTGTACTTACGGAAAACACTTTGGTGGCATCAACTTTTCGTGCTGGCAATTTGCACGTTTTTGCATTTGACGCAAAGCTGAAAATGGAGCAATGCATCGAAGCAAACTTCAATTCACACATTGTTTATGTTGATACATCACCCTGAAGTGCTTTCAATGGGACTACTTCTCTTTGATAAGTATAGTGCAGTTTTTCACACTGACTTTGCCCAAGTTTTGTATCCGGAAGGTTGTAGTAAATAGACCTTACATTTGCTAACATAAAATCTTTCTCTAGCTCCGTATCATATGAAGCAGTATTATAAGGGGCTTGTCAAAGAATGCTCCAATACTCGATTATGCTGTTTATTTCCATCAATTCTATTCCAACAGACCTGCTGCTGTGTTAACATCTGAACTTGAAAGATCAGTTTCAAATATAAAGAATGGGAATTAGCAACATTCTAAATCGTTGCAATTATGGAGCAAACCTTTTTGTGGCATTACGTCAATGCTCTGCTTGATGTGTTACCCCCCTTATTGACCCTTCTATACCCTAATGGCATCTACAGTATTATTTTTTCAAAATATAGTGTACGTTCCATAAGAGACAAACCATTACGTGTATTGAGGTGCTAGTGTGTGGAGTTTTCTTTTGTCCAATATTAAGCAGTAAATGTTGGTAACACATGTTCCTTTACAAGAAGAGAAAAAATACATGGTTCAACAACATGATAGTACCAAGAATAACACCAGGGATTTATAGAACCAGTAGGTTTCAAATATATATTTAGTTGCTAGGATACTACACCTGGCAACCTTCCAATTGTTTATTCAATGCAGATGCTTACTTATTAATTTACAGCAGAAAATAATGTTTTATTACTTTGATGACATTTTTATATATATATATATTTTTATAAGTTTGGACATAAATTAACATGCTCTGATATACGTTTCAATTCTCTGGGGGAGATTCACTACCCTCTGGTATGGGTTAACACACTGCAATCCTGAGTAAAATACCATTTGCTTTATTAACAAATAAAGCAGCATTGCAGTGTGTTAACCTGTACCGGGGGTTAGGAAATCTCCCCCACAGAGTTAACGCATCAAACTGATCACCGTGGAATGCACTTCATCACCGTGGAATGTACCTCATCACCGTAGAATGGATCTGATCACCGTGGAATGCACCTCATCACCGAGGAATGGACCTCATCACCATGGAATGGACCTGATCACCGTGGAATGTACCTGATCACCGTGGAAGGGACTTCATCACCGTGAAATGGACCTGGTCACCATGGAATGTGCCTGATTACCGTGGAATGGACCTGATCACCGTGGAATGCACCTGATCACCGTGGAATGTACCTGGTCACCGTGGAATGCATCTCATCACCATGGAATGCACCTCATCACCGTGCAATGGACCTGATCACCGTGGAATGGAACTGATCACCGTGGAATGTACATCATCACCATGGAATGTACCTTATCACCGTGGAATGCATTTCATCACTATGGAATGCACCTCATCACCGTGGAATGGACCTGATCACCGTGGAATGGACCTTATCACCGTGGAATGGACCTGATCACCGTGGAATGCACCTCATCACCGTGGAATTCACATCATCACCGTGGAATTCATCTCAACACCGTGGAATTGACCTGATCACCGTGGAATGGACCTCATCACCGTGGAATGGACCTGATCACCGTGGAATGGACCTGATCACAGTGGAATTCACCTCATCACCGTGGAATTCACCTGATCACTGTGGAATGGACCTCATCATCGTGGAATGGACCTCAACACCGTGGAATGGACCTGATCACCGTGGAATGGCTTGTGTGTTTTACGACTATTTATTGGGATGAAAACACGAATGACACACACAATATAATGCCAGGTGTAGAGTAGCTAGATACTTCACGTTCTCAAGGCAATCATTCAAACATCATTTAATAGACTGTGCATACAATTCTAAACGCTTGTTATTATTAGTAGAGGGGATGTTTGTATTTTTGCAGAGATAAAATGTTCTACTTATTTATCAATTTATTGTTTGTGAAAATGGTGGTTCCTAAACTCAAAGCGGTGCACCTAGTAATGGGTGTGTATATATATTGAGAAAAGTGCAAAAAGCAACGCAGGAGCAGAAATATCTTCACCGAGACTCATAATTGGTCATTTGTTCTAATTAGACTGCAATATGGACTAATTAAAAAAGTGTGGATTCAGAAATGCATTGGCAGCACAACACAGAGGTTGTACTTGCTCAACCTCACAGTGGTTATAGATAAGGTGCACTAAGGGAGATATTGTACAGGTACTGAAGGGATAAACTAGAAAAAAAGCCCATATTTGCATCCACTCTAAGTCCTTACTATTGAAATTTGGTTTATTGGAAGTAAAAGTTAAGTTTTAATCATTATTGTATGGATTTAGAGTGCATAACAATACGTGCTTTTTTTCTATTTTCTCCCTCCAGTACTTTCAGAAATGCCCTCTTCCAGCTTCGAGCTTCGCATGCTCCGTTCTTTCAGGCCAGTGCTGAAAAAAGGGAGATTTATTTTTTCTCAACTTCCATGTATTCGTTTTATTTAGGACATAGGTATATAACATGCACAATGGATCCAGTTTACTCTAGAATCATTACAGTAGACAGGGAAAATGCAGAGATGGCAGGTTCAGGGAGGCACTATCTCTTTTTGGGTGTGGCGCCCTTTATGCCCTAGAGCAGCTATTTGATTCTTAAACAATTCAAATCTATTTTAACAACAGTTTATGTGATTTGTACATATTTAGATTTTTATTAAGAAATCTTCTTGAAGCACTGGAGAAAAATTGCTACGCCACACAGCCTGCATTTTAAAAAATTATTTTATTAGGTAACCTAATGTACTTTTTTTTTATATATTTTATCAAAGTTTCATAAAAAAATGTAAACCTGCTGGAAGATCTGACAATCTTATAGAAAGTAGTGAACAATCTGTGGCAATTTTCTTCAGAAGGCCAGATGTGTGTGGGTTAACTTGGAAAAAAAAGAACAAATAAACCATAGCGCAAACAATATCTGTTAAACTTTTATAGTTACAAATCTGTCATGGCCTCCCAAATGGACACTTACACTAAGGCCACTCAAATAGGCATTAAGACCATAACAAAGGGATTTTGCTGAAAGCGGCGACCTCACCGCTCCGGCGATGCAGCTCAGGATCGCGGTGTAGTGCTGGATAATTTATTCGCCGGTTTGCGGCCACCCGGGAACTCCGGCACCACCACCTGCTTTCTTTCCTAGGTACGGCTGCCTGTCAGGGACACAGTACTTCTCTGCATCTAACGTGTTTCGCCTAGATGCTTCGGCTTCGTCAGGAGTACCCCTGTGCGAAAATTGCCGCAGATTGTTCACTGCCTGAACTTTCTCACAAATTGGGAGTACAACTATTGAAGCTACACCAGTGATGGTCACATACACGTATGCCTGCATCATCATATTACACTATTAACCTTTTTATTTTATCTATTTTATATAATGCACTGGATGTCCCCCGCTCCCTCATCCTTTTGGAACTAATCATATAAATAACAAATAATACATATAACACATACTGGGAAGAAGTGCTTCAGACATAAAAGTCCTATTTAGGAAAAGGAGTCCCTACACGAAGAGCTTACAATCTAATTGGTAAGTAGGAAGAACTTACAGAGACAGTAGTATGCTTCGTTAAGGAGGTGTGTTTTAAGATGGGTCTTAAAGGTGGGTAGAGAGGGTGCTAGTCGGATATTGAGGGGAAGGGCATTCCAGAGGTGTGGGCAGCCAGTGAGAAAGGTTTAAGGTGGGAGAGAGCTTTAGACACAAAAGGGGTAGAGAGAACACATCCTTGAACAGAACGCAAGAATGGGACTCACGCTGTGTGAATCCTACCAGGCTGCGGGTCCCATTCAAATGCAGGGACCACTGCTGTGTTAATCCGATGGGCCATTACAGCCTGCTGTGGACCATCTCATGAGTTACTGCCAGATGGTCACAGATTTTCCTTGACAAGCAGTCTAAAACCAGCAGTTGCATCTGTATGTGGCTCATTATTTTGTATAATTAAGGTGCTGGCTACTTGGTAATGCTAAAAGGGCCTTAGAAATGTACCTGTACATTTATGGTTGTTTTTGATACGTATGATATCTGTCTTTTTACTTTGTCCTTCCAGTTGAAAATCTGTGATGGAATGTACAGTAGAGTTGTGGGCAAATTATTAGAAGGATCCCAGAGAAGGAGCTATCACAAATAGGCAAAGCATTGATGATTGCCAGGAAATGTATATCTATGTCCAAGAAAAGGGTGAGGTTGAAAGTGAGTATTAGACAACTAAGATACTTGTAGTGATACCACGGGCTCAAAGAGATCAGGAGAGTAAAACAGACCCAGAAAGTATTATGAGGAGTAAGGCAACAAGTTAGGCTGAGATTATAGTGCCGGCATGTGTGCATGCTATAGCACGTGCCGCAGGGCCAAAATCAAAAGCCCAATGGAGGCACACATAGTGCGCGACCGTGACGGCGCAACCGCGTTTTGTAAAGACAAATAAATTGGAAGCGTTGCCCGCGTGATGTCAGCATCACGTGAAGCGGTTCAGCCAATGAAGACGAAACGCTCACGTGATGTCATGGCCACACCTCTGCCATGCCCCCCCCCCATCACTTCCCCAATCTTCTGCAGCTATATTCACTCATCGCTGGGGCTGCAGGAGTGCGCCAGGCTATGCGTGCCATTACGCATGGGTACACCAGCACTATAATCCCAGCCTTAGCTGTCAGGGCTATACAAATGGTCTGTGTCAAGAGTACAATATCAGAAACAAGTAAAATCATGGAATTACTTAACTAGGTAAACCTACTAGGGCAAATTCAATATTTTTCCTGGAAAGGTGTATGTTAGAAACTCGGCAGATTCCTACAATATCTTGAGGGGGCAATAGCACAGCAGCAGCAGCTGCAGCCGCAGCTAGAACCCAACAGGATGTGAAGTTCCAAGATAGTACACATGTAACGTGGGAATAGACTTCTTGCTGGTTTGCTGTCTAGTTTAGGCTATTGCCTCAGGTCCAAATTCTGATTCTGGAAAAACTTTACTAAATGCCTGTGGCAAAATAATAACTTAATAAATCTGCTTCTTTCTCCTTAGATTTGTTGTTGGGTAAAATACAATGCAACATATTGTGTGAGCATATGAACCTAGAGAGTATTGTAGAAGCAATTATTTGGATTTCTCAAGTTCAGATTATGTTGCCTTTACATGGCCATGAGTACCAAGAATGCCAAGCAATGGTACCTTTGCTCACCGCAAAGTGGTCTTTTTATTATCCCCTAAATATGAGTGCAAATCGATATGAGTGCAAATCGATATATACTGTGTATATATATATATATATATATATATATATATATATATATATATATACATATATATATATATATATATATATATATATATATATATATATATATATATATATGTAACCTCCCCTCTAAAGGGTTACTAGTATGGTTAGTGTGTACCAGCCCCACCCTGCGTTGTCATGAGATTATGACTTCATGGACAGGATATAAGGGAAGGGGAGATTTCAAGAATGTTAGGTTCCAGGAGGGTAAGAGTAGAAGAGCCTTAGGAGAGTGGATAAGTAATATTTATAAAGTAATAGGGCAGACCAGGCCTCCCTGTTTATTATGTTGTAGATAGAGAAAGTACTCTTTAAGTCAGAGTCCCATAAAAAGATTAAGAGAGTCCAATATAAGCTTTGAAAAATGCAAATGGCATGCCACAGAGGGCCTCACTAACAAGGACTCCTGGGTGGCGGCGGATCGGCTCTAACCATGGATCTGCATTAACAGTCCTCTCTGGCAGCAGGGAAGTAGCAGATATTGGTGTCACTTGTATAAGACCCGCTAAAAATCCCGATGGGACTAGCATTATTGGGATAACAGAGAGGGACATCCTTAACAGAAGAACGAGGAGGACCCGGGTCTGAAAACAAGACAATATTAATGGTTGATGGAGAAAGCTGGAGGAGATTGGAGCATACTTGCATTTACATGTTGCCGTAAGTATGGAAATGGCATGTACAGAATGCTTTACTCTTTGTTAAGGTTTTCTGCATTGTTTTCCTCCGTCATCTTAAAGGTGGGGTAGGCGTTGCTTTTCTCACAATTATGATGCAGCAATTATGTATCAACGTAACACACTTCTACATCAAAGCAAAGTGCCAAATTTTACAGCAGTATAATACGCTTCATTTATTTATTTATTTATTTATAAAATATTTTACCAGGAAGTAATACATTGAGAGTTACCTCTCGTTTTCAAGTATGTCCTGGGCACAGAGTAAAACAAATAATACATGGTTACAAGTACAGTTACATAAATGAACAAGGTATACATTATATACAAGACATTGCGTGCACAGTTAAAGAAAATATATATTATGAGCGTATGAAACAGTTACAGACCAGATTAAAGTGTGAGACAGCCTTAGATTTGAAAGAACTTAAGCTGGTGGTGGATATGAGAGTCTCTGGTAGGTTGTTCCAGTTTTGGGGTGCACGGAAGGAGAAGGAGGAACGTCCGGATACTAGGTTGAGCCTTGGGACCATGAATAGTCTTTTGGAGTCTGATCTCAGGTGATAGATGCTGCATGTGGTAGGGGTGAGGAGCTTGTTCAGGTAGCTGGGTAGCTTGCCCAGAAAGTATTTGAGGGTGAGACAGGAAAGGTGAACTTTGCGCCTAGACTCTAGTGATGACCAATCTAGTTCTTTGAGCATTTCACAGTGATGTGTGTTGTAGTTGCATTGGAGAACAAAACGACAAATTGAATTGTAGAGGGTGTCAAGTTTGCTAAGGTGGGTTTGAGGAGCCGAGCCATATACTATGTCTCCATAGTCAATAATTGGCATTAGCATCTGCTGTGCAATACGCTTTCTGACCAGGAGACTTAGGGAGGATTTGTTCCTGTAAAGCACCCCTAGTTTGGCATAGGTCTTGGTTGTCAGGGTATCAATGTGCATCCCGAATGTTAAGTTGGAGTCAAACCATAAGCCCAGGTATTTAAAACTAGTGACAGGTGTTAGGGTGGTGTTAGCGTTGGTTCTAATCAGGAACTCAGTCACTGGAACCTTTACAAATTTAGTCTTGGTCCCAAATACCATTGTTACAGTCTTGTCAGTGTTTAAAAACAGTTTGTTTTGGGAAATCCAGTTTTCGAGTCTGAAAAAGTCAGACTGAAGTATGTGTTGAAGGTCAGAGAGGCTATGACTGTGTGCATATAGGATTGTGTCATCTGCATACATGTGTATTGAGGCTTCCTTACAAGCTGTGGGAAGATCATTAATGAACACTGAGAAGAGTAGGGGCCCCAGAACAGGGCCTTGCGGGACACCACAGGTGATATCCAGGGGGGTTGGAGTTAGAGCCTGAGATGGAGACATGTTGGGATCTTCCTGATAGGTAGGACTGAAACCAGTTTAAAGCATGTTTCCCTATTCCAGAGCTCTGGAGTTTGTTAAGCAGGATAACATGATCAAATGTGTCAAAAGCCTTTGCAAAATCTAGGAATACTGCACCAGTGAGTTGACCCCGTTCCATTCCACACTGGATTTCATTGCAAACTTTTAGCAGGGTAGTTACGGTGGAGTGTTTGGGACGAAACCCAGACTGGAATTGGCTAGGGAAATTTGTCTTGGTGTAGAAATCGCTTAATTGGGAGTGGACACATTTTTCCATGACTTTGGATAGAATTGGGAGAAGTGAAATTGGCCTGTAGTTTGAGACAGTGTTTTTGTCCCCACTTTTGAAGATTGGGACAACTCTGGCAGTTTTCCAGGTCTTAGGGATATGGCCTGCAGACAGGATAGAGTTGATTATGGACACAATTGGTTTGGCAATGGCTGGGGCACCAAGTCGTAGGAACCTAGATTGTAGTAAGTCAGGTCCACATTGGCTGCTTAGTTTTAGTTTGAGGAGCGCTTGTGTAATCTCCTCTTCAGATACTGGGCTAAATTGAAAATTGTGGGCAGTGTTGGGAGGGAGTGGGACTGTAGGGATACTCCCAGGATGAGATTCATGTTTGGGGTTTGTGCTGCGTTTCGCTAATAAGTTAGTGGCACACCCCACAAAGTAATCATTGAATGCATTTGCAATGTCAGTGGGGTTTGTCAGAGTAATATCCCCCTTAGTGATATTACTTGGTTGTTGATGGTTAGGAGGCTGGAATATATTGTTGATAACCTTCCAGAAGTTAGCTGGGTTTGATGTATTTTGGTGGAGATTGTCAGAGTAATATTGTGCTTTTGCATGCCATGTTTGCCTTGTGCACATGTTCCGCATGCATCTGTAGTGATTGAGATCCTTGGTAGTGCCAGTTACTTTGTAGCTTTTCCACAAGGCATCACTGAACTGTAGAGTGCTATAAGGTCAGGTGTAACCCATGGAAGGTGGGCCCCCCGTACCCTTATTTTGCATAGTGGAGCATGGGTATCGCAGAGTTTTAAGAACTCGGATTGGAAATAGTCGAGCGCAGAATCGGGGTCGGGAATTAAATCGATTCTGTGCCATGGGCAGTTGGTAAGGTCATCCAGAAACTGTTGTGGGTTAAAGTTTTTAAATGTTCTAGTGAGGAGAACTTTAGGGCTTGAATGGGGCGGTTTAATTTTCCTTACACAGTACACTATTGCATGGTCACTGAAAATATCAGGAAGGATGCCAGAGGATTGGATTCTGCTGGGGTTTGAGGAGAGAATCCAGTCTAGCAAGGAATGGTTATGCGATTTCATGTTTATCCGTGTGGGTTGGGAAATGAGTTGGGATAGGTTAAGTGACTTGAGTTGTATCTGGATTTTGTGGTTTTTAGGGTCAAGCCAATTGAAGTTGAAATCCCCTAGAACTAGCAGCTCACTCTTCTCATTCAGAGAGGAAATGGAGCCAAGAAATTATGTGATATCAGTCAAGGATTGTAGAGGGGCTTTAGGGGGGCGGTAGATGCCAGCAAGCAAGATGGGCTTAGAAAAGGGGAGGCAGATTTTGCCATCTAGAGTTTCAAAAGAGGGTGGACTTGGTGGGCAATTTAACAGTGTAAATTGTAAGGTGTCTGCAATATAAAATAACACCCCTCCTCCTCTCTTTGACCTATCTCTCCTAAAAATGGAGTATCCCTGAATGGCGATATTTGCATCAGGGGTTTTAGGGGATAGCCATGTTTCTGTAAGAACAATGGCTATGTGTTTTACGCATAAGGCACCATGCCCTTAGTTCATCCAGTTTGGGCAGGCCCCGGATGTTTATATGGGCGACCGATAGCCATTTTTGGAATTTAAAGGTGGAATTCTCAGGGGCATGGGACAGAGCTGAAATGGGAGGACTTGGGCAGTTTCAATATCACCTGCTAAAGAGAGTAATAGTATGAGTAGAAATTTGAGTAGTTGTTTGCAAGTTGTAAATTTGTGGTGTTTTCCATTAGAGTGAGCAGTGGTAGTGTGCTGGTTTTTAGAGTTCTCCACCAACATTCAGTAGATAGTGCAAGGCTTTTCAATAGTCCAGGGTGTATGGTGATGTTGGGTGTGGGCCAGGATGGTGGAGTTTGTAGTGGATAGAGGGAGTAACATCTCCATGAGGCCAGGAGAAAGAAAAAAGTTAAAATACATAGCAGGTTCATGATGCCAGAGGTAGGCAGTGCTGCAAGGAGCTGTTGTGAGCAGAGTGAGTATGAGCAGACTAACAGCAGGTGTGTGCCTGTTCCTTGTCAAATGTTTAGCTGTATTGCAATGCTAGAGTCAGTTCAGGGTTTCAGTGTATTGTGCAGTCAGTTTTGGGAGAGACTGCAGTAAATAAGTTGTAAACGGGTGGGGGTTGAAATAGGCAGGTTAGCAAGCATGGGATCATAGTGTGATCTGAATAGCTTACCGTTTGTTGTCTTGAGTTAAAGAGTTTGCAGAAAGAAGCAGTCCCCAGTCACCTCAAGTCAAACTGTAGTCTAACTGTATTTATCACTTAAAAACCTCACTTTAAATGCCTCACTGTCTAATGCCAATTGCATACATACTGTATGGCACTAATCACACCAAAATGATGATTCAGCACAGGCCCATTTCTTTACTCATTCAGTAGACCCCACAAGTGCCCATAATGGACACCGTAGTTAAAAAGTTTTGGAATGGTAGTGGTTGCAAATGTCAGACGAAGAACTAGCAATGGGACTGACATCCACAAGTACTGCACCTAAGGATATTTTTGAGCTAGAAAGATGACAAACATTTAGCATTGCTTCATGATTCTTTTCTAGCACTGTGATAGGTTTACTTTTTTGGTGGTTGTCTTTCATTGATCTCAAGTTTAGTGTGTTGCATTAGCTGCTGTTTTTTTTTTTTTTTTTAAACCTGCTGTTAGTCAGCACTGTGATATTATTATGAGTTATAAAGCTCTTGCAATCCCGTGTTTAAGTGGGATAAGGTGACAACGTTATTGAATCTACGGTAGAAGTTTTTGTACTAGGAAATGAAACTGGAAATTGACAAAGGGGGTTCGGGCATTACTTTGTGAGGTTTTGAATTGTGCTTCAAACCTGGCACATATTGGTTTTGCAATTCCACTTCATATCATGCTGTGTGACATGTAACAGATTTATTTTCCGTGTATCCCCATCATTACTTGTTAATAGGAAGAAGGGGGTAAGATGGTCCGTGGTTCACAGCAACTTCAGCAGCCAACGCATGGATGTCTAAAAAAACTTTATTGATCGCTAGCAGCAAACATCAGGCAACCACTCTAACATGTTTCGTCCAGGCTATGGACTTTTTCAAAGAGTTCAAACTCTTTGAAAAAGTCCATAGCCTGGACGAAACATGTTAGAGTGGTTGCCTGATGTTTGCTGCTAGCGATCAATAAAGTTTTTTTAGACATCCATGCGTTGGCTGCTGAAGTTGCTGTGAACCACGGACCATCTTACCCCCTTCTTCCTGTGTCATCATTTCCGGCGGAGCACGCTGACGCCAGCTACACCAGAGGAGGAAGCCGCTGCAGAATTCCCTGCACCAACAGGGACGGCTTTTTCGTGAGTACTCCTAACCTCCACGCGGTATTTCAGGGAGATTATTGAGGCGGTTAGTGCCGGGCTGTGATTTACTTGGGGGCGCCCCTTAGGGAGGTGTCCCCCTGTACCTCTATCCGGCTTACTATTACCCAACTCCCTGTTTTCAATACCGGAGGCTTATTGTTTCATTAATCATTGCTGGGTCTCTCTTCAATCAAGTTGCCATAAAGTGTGTGCACTACCTGTTAGCAGCCTCGGTATACTGGGTAATTCCATATTCTCATTACTTGTTAATAGTTCATCAGGGACTTCAAATGTAATTAATGGATCTCAGATTGACATGAATTTTATTGATATCCCTGAATATAAAAATAAACTGGGGACTGGAAACCCACATAGTTGCTCAGCAAGTACTGTAGTGCCCTCAAGACATTTCTTTTGAGCAGACCCCGACGTGTAGAAAAGGTAATCTATGTCTTACAGTGCAATAATATACTATGCCAAAACAGATGTAGTAGATGTTATTGTTCCTGCTTGCGCATTGTAGCAGGACACACACAAAGGGCCCGTGGAGTAGACACCATTGTCTTTGAATTAGGGCCAAGGATAACACTTACTGCACCTGCTGACGCGCACCTGCAAGTGCAATAACGTCTGCTAAATCTGTAGTTTCTTATTTCCCCATTTGCATCAAGCATGCCATTCAGCGAGTCAAATTATCCTACTTTCAAAATAAAATCATTGATAGTTGCCTTTGATCACTGTTCATGCCATGAAAGGTATTTTCAAATGCTTATAAAAGGTATTTAACCATTTTTAACAATTTGGAAAAATAGTGCAAGTTTCATGTTTGCATACATCTTTTGGGCCAACAAGTAGTTGAAATCATCTTTTGGGGTAATTCAATATACACGGAAGTGGCAATTCGGGCTATCAGCCAAAAACTCCTATTGACTCCCATTGGAGTTTTTGGTTGATAACGTCCAGAATGCGACTTTGAAGTATATTGAACTAGTTTTTGTGCCCGGCTTCGCCTGGGGAATGTAATATTGAAGACGTGTGTGTGTCCCCCTCGTTGGTACATCTCCCTTGCTGGCGGCACATTTTCCCGGCCCCCCTCTCCCCCGTTGGTACATCTCCCCCTGCTAGCTGGCACATCCCACCCCCCCGCTGGTACATCTCCCCCTGCTAGCTGGCACATCTCTTACCTCCCCCCCTCCGCTGGTACATCTCCCCCACACATCTCACATCAAACACAGAGACACAGACATACACACAGCCCCGATCCACGCAAGGACATGCCCCCTCCCTTAGTAGCCCCGCCCCCCGCTCCTGCTCTAACAGATTTGCTGGACAGCCAAGGGAAACTTAGAATGTCCATAATTTGGGAGGTGAGTCATGTTGGAAGCTAAAAATAGTTGCGTTGACCTACAAATCCACAGCAGAATGCCCAGTGAAAGTTGTGTTGTACTACGTGGTGCCATACGGAATCCAACTTAGAATTATAGTGTAGATTAGCCCCTTTATCTACAATTTCTCAAGTTGTGCTTTAGATGTGTTTCAGTATAGTTTTTCCTGTTCTATGTTCTTCAAAGTAGCTTTTTGTTAGCTTTTTGTTAGCTGATCCAAAATATTGTATGCCAACAGAAATACTTAGGGAAATTGATTATTTATGCTTAGAGTAGCTGGCATAGTCACTTCAAATTCTTTAATGTCAAATCGTGACTGTAACTGCAACTCTCAGAAAAGATTTTCCTAATCAAACTTATTTCATTCAAAGTTCTTTGTCTATAACATTTCTAACAGATTAAAAAATGATCCATTACTTCCTATTAGCCTGAATTAAAATGCATTTATCACCATTATTTTATCAACATTTTTAATTGTCAAATGCAAAAAAAATTGAAAGAAATTACGTTAATTGAAATTCTTTTGCAAACTATCAATTTTGAGAAAATTACATGATTTGAAGTTTGATACATAGAAACAGAGATATAGAAAGACGCATTGATAAGTGAATCTAGAGGAGATTCTTGTAAAGATTAGAAATAGCTGCAGTTATTATAAAACATCTTCCAAACAAATATGAATTACTGTCTGCCATATTTTAGTACATGTTCTACTTTACATCAGAGCTGTATTTGTGGAATTCAGAACATTGTAGTCTTGCTTCTTGCAATAGCATAATTATCAGAGAAAACATGTAAAGGCTACAAATACAAGTTTGCATTTCTTAGAAACAAAAATGATAGCATAGGAGACTGTTATCCAGTATTATTTGCTATTACTGGACTTATTGAATGTAATTGTATATGGTTGATTTGAATAAGCAATTATATGTATTCAGTGGAGTGAACTGCTTGAAATGTAATTTAGTTACACACCTTTTTTTTTATAAATTATTTGATCGAAATTTTGTTAACTCCCTGATATAAACTAGCATTAGAGGAATTTTAGCAAATATGGGCGCCACTTTAAGTTTTGTGAAACTTTCTTTATCAAAAGGCATGAAAGGTCTCTATTTAAATGATGGTGTCTATGGGGTGGAGTAAAAAAATATATGATATACTTGAGCCAGTAAAATAGCTTTTTATTTAAGAGTTTATTACATTTTACACTAATATATATATATGTGTGTGTTTGTGTGTGTTTGTGTGTGTGTGTGTATATGTGGAAATATTACTGTATGCTCATTTGCATGTCTATACATATATATATATACACACACACACATTTCTGATTTGAATAATTCTATCCCTATGTATCAATGCAAAGAAAAGTCAACGTATTTATTTCATATTCTGCTTACAGCTGCATTAAATGATGGCCGCTTAAAGTTAATTAAGCCATTTATATTTTACACAGATCGTTAGCAATTGAAAGTTATGCCAACTCAGACCTGGTGGAATATTTGACATTATAGAAAGTGGAATAAAGTGAGACATATAATTTATGATATAGATAGAAAGACCAGTTAGCTCTCTCCAGCGCAGAGGCTGTTGAGATAATGGATAAATCAAATGAAAAATAAAATTCCAAAGCTAGTAAATAAGGACACCAATATTTGAAAAAAAAAAAAAAATAACAAAAAAGTATTGAATGTACAAACTACAATGTATAAAAATGTCAAATGACAAAGAAATACATCCCTCTAATAAGCATATATCAAAAAAGTAAACTTACGTAGCTGACACACACGCGTTAAAGAGACTCACCGTTTTGGGCATTAGCTCTTTGTCTGATGCCTGAAGCATCGAGTCACTTAATGGAAAGGGGGGGGGGGGGGGGGGAGATGTGAGTCAGCCTACATAACTTAACTTTTTGATATATGCTTATTAGAGGGCTGCATGGCCAGGTAATTTGATGTTACTTTTGTAAGTCATACATTGTCATTTGTTCATTCAATACTTTTTCCCCCCCTTTTTTTTTTTAAATATTGTTGTGCGCTTAATTGCTTAAATACCATCTAATATGGGGAATGGGGAGTTTCCCTTAATTCATACTGTATTTATTAATATTATAGTAACATTGGAAGGTGATACATACTGTAACTTGAGGGGCCACAACAAAAAATGGGTTCTGTCAGACAGCACTATATGCAATAATTCGACTTTTTTCAAAAAGTGGTGCACAAGGAATGGGACCTTCCCTTACAGTATATGCTGGTTTCTTAAAGTCATGCAAAATGTGACCAATGGTTCCCAGCACTCAAAAGCACGAGTCAGATACTTGATTTATTATAAAAGGAATTGTTTACTGAAAAAAAAAGCATGCGACAAATATTCATGCAAAAAGTATCAAAGGGTATTAAGAGTATGGTCAGGTGTTCAATTTGTAAACAGTATCACAAAGTGTGACATTAGAATGAATCAAGTATACTATAGCAATTTATACTCTGTGGCAATCTAGTTGTTTATAGTGGTGAAGCAGCCCAATGCTATATCGTAGTTGTACGTTGCTGTACAAGGAAGTGCTCAATAGTTTTAACAATGTCTGCTAGTTTATACTGGAGAAATGTTTAACACTTAAATCCTGTGTGTCACAGTGATGTATAACAGCATTCGATAATCTATCCGTTCATGCTAACGTAGTGTCAGGGGAATCGTTCAGTTTAGCTCTGTATGGGCCAATTCAGCACTTGAGAAAAAGACTTCATAGTCTTGCAATTGCTGTAGTATACTTGATCCATTCTAATGTTACACTTTATGCTTTGTGATACTGGTTATATATGGGACATACTACCATTCAATATCATACCTTTTGATACTTTTTGTATGAATATTTGTCACCTAAAATACAAAAAAATAGAACTTGCACTCACCCTTCCTAACTACGTATATCTGGTGCCAGGTCCAGTACCTCAACCAACAGCTACAATGAACATATACAAAAAATACATTTAGACCAGCACTCAAATAATAAATACTTGCCAACTGGAAGCCTGAGGGAAGGGTAAGGAGCCCTGAAATGTTAGTGTTGCATGGTTAAGACGTCCGTGGGCTAAATATGTAATGTACTTCTAATATATTTTTCATTTGCTATTACACTCTCCGCGAGTATCATTTTTTGATTGAACTGTCATATTGTACATTTATTTTCTGATAATTTTGATTCAATATATTTTTGGTAATTACACATTGTGTTACCAATTTTTATTGTTTGAGTGTTGGTCTAAATTAATTTTTTGTATATGAATATTTGCCACATCCATTTTATGATAAATCAGGTATCTGACTCGTGCTTTTGAGTGCTGGCAACCATTGGTAAAATGTTGCATACCTGGGGGGGGGGGGGTCTTTGGGACATTACCAGTGTTATACTATTTATTCTTAATTTATTTCACAAAATATATTTTCCCTATTTCTATCCCCCATCCCTGGGATTCTGTGTGCGCTTCAATTGGTACATGTACTGCCATTTATTCCTTTCTTACTCACAATATCTGTGTACTTTCATTCTAATTACTGTATATACTAGAATAAAACTGAAATTACAACAGGATTACATTTGTACAAATGTGTCTTCTTTACTTCCTCATTACTATTGATACAGTATCATCAGAGCAATGATTTAGAGATACATTACAGCAGTGGAAGAAGACATTAGTGTAAATAACAAGATTGCAGAGTTTTGAAAGTGAAGGGTAATTGTGTTTTACATTAAATGTATTAAGAAGAAGCAGACAGAGATCGTAAGTCAAGTTATTCATTTTGCTTAGCTCTGTATTCACTCAAAGAGTAAATCCTGAATTATTGGTTTGTTTACCTTTGCCTCCATTCAAAGTGTATCACAAAGTAAGGAAGAGATTTACACATGTATTTTAAGATGCAACATTGTTCTCCTAAATAACAGAACACACAGCAAACCATTATAATACAGAGGATCGCTGAGTTTCCATGGGATTCCATAGCAGTGCGGGTACAGGCTTTCACAACGAATCTCCCCGTAGTGCGCCAGCAGGGACATGAAGTCTGCTTCAGCTGTTCCTCAAATAAACTAACAAAATGGGGGTGGGGGAGGGGGAAATATGTACTACATTTTATTAACAAAACTTATGACTACTTATTCATTCATACGTTATTCAATCAAGTTGGAAGGGTTGCAATAGTTATCTCTTTGACAAATAGCAAAGAGATCAGATTAAGCAACACACGGTATTTAGGTTTAATCATTAAGGCAACAGGTGTGATAGTAATTAACAATAACTGCTATTTTAGTCAGAAAGCTTGACATACTGTAGTGAATTAACATATTTTTGAGAAAATATCTAAATTGTTCATGTTAATGGAATATGTAGCACCCTTACATATTATAAATGTAATGGTTACTCCACCCCACCCAATCGCATATATAGTGTGGGTGCGGAGAACATACAGTGTTACCAGGTGTGGTGCTTTACCTGTTAGGCTCACAGGAGGGCTGAGCTTCCGCCACGGGGAACCTGGGGTAATTATATTGAGAGTAACCCTGTACTCGGTGCAGCGCCTCCACCTGCGATGGTTCCTAGCAGAGCAGGAATTGTTCCTCGCAGGACACATACAAATATTCAGCACACTTATGTATAACCAATAAGGCTTTTACTTATGATCATAGGAACGTAATATTCTTAACATTCATGAATCAACAGGTGTCCCTCTCTAGAGGAGACACTAACTCACGCGTCTCGCAGGACGCTACCTTCTATCTTGCGCCACGGCGGACGCCAACGCTTCCCCGAACCTGCCACCGGGTGATCCCACCCCGTGTCCAGTAACCTCACACAATGTCCCGCTCAATACAGAGAAAGGATATGTACGACTGCACAGTCACTATTAAGCTAATGGGCCCGTTGGTGCACTCGTGGATGTGAAGTACCTGCCGAGCACTCCGGTGCTCGGATCTGCACCCGCTTCAAAAAGGATCAGACGAGCTCCTACACGGTATCCCGGATCCACTCGCGTGGTAATCCATCAGGGGCGATGCCACCCTGAAGATAGACCAGTTCTCTTTAATGACAGAGACTTGAGCCCAAGTCTCTCAGCAGGAACGCAGCGTCCACTGTGTCCCTAACTAACAATTTGCTAATGGGGCAGGTTCCCTAACCTAGGGCCTGTCCCTACAACACTCAGCTACTGTGATTCAGGGCTATCTGGGGCCTAGGGGACTGCTGGCCTAGTGCAAGGAGTCACTGACTCCTGCACCCTACCTCCTTCCCCTAGCTGCTCCGGTCACCAACTAACGTGCTCCTCGCGCGCGAAATGTATCTAATTCCCTCCAAGCAGGGAGCTCCTGCAGCTCTATTGGCTTCCTGGCATCATGGGGCCGCTCCAGAGGCACATGGGACTTGAAGTCCCATTACAGAACCCTCCTCTCATTGGTGGCATACTCGCGCGCTTGTACTGCGCATGCGCGATCTCACCAGGGCCTCCCGTCGCATCGGCAGTCTGTGCTTGCGCGAAGAACTGTCATGGCGGCGCCCTGCACCGGGAACCGCCGGGTGCACCTCGCAACCCGACCGCGGCCCTAGCAACCGGCCGCACGCGTTCCCGGCAACCGGCCGCAGCTGAAAAGAGCGCGCCATGCGCGCACATGCCCCCACACCTCCCCAAGAACGGCCGCATCTACTCCCAACCGCCGCACAGTGAGTACCCAGGGGGGGGGGGTCACAAGCAGAAGGGGGACCTGGCTACATAAACCTAAAGTGCCCAGCAGAGAACAGATACAATGTTTTGTTTTGTATAGTATAGTAGTGCTAAAGATTGCACAGATCCCAAAGTGTCCAGGGACAATAATGATAATAATAATATATAGCACTGTAGTGTGTCACTGCAGTGCGCATATACAGTAATTCAGCAGGTACAAGTTCCAGGGCCCAGAAGAGTCCACAATTTAATTTTGAAGTATATGGTAGTAGGAGATAAAGTTACTTGCCGAAGATCACAATAGCTAATACTGTGATGAAAACCAGTTTCACCCACTTTAAAGGCAGTCCTGGCACCACTGAGATATAGCCTCCTAATAGAGCAGAAGATTGCAAAACATTTCTTGTTCGGTTCTGTTGTATACCACAATGTCTGTATCGCATTGCTGTGGGATGCTACCACTGGTTTACCAAACCCATTTGAATAACATATCTTTTTCCAACCCCCCTAGACCTTATTTACAACCTTCCACAGATAATCTAGTGTATAATAATGTACTGTATAATACTGTTAATGAGTTAACATCACAGACAACCAGGAGGTGGTGGTGGTATAGGCCCGCTGCAATTTTTATTGCCCTGGACTAAATTCTTTGAGAACCTCTTTAGTCTAAATCTGCGTCTACCCAAAGGCAGATGTATGAAAGGGTTCCCCAGGAGCTGCTCCCCTCTGCACAGAAACAGCATGCTAAGGGTTAACTTCAGAAATTGCTGAATGTGTTTTGTCTGCCCTGCCCTCTGTAATTTGTATTTCTCTGGACTACAGGACTTGTATAGCACAGCTGAATTAATTCAGAACCTCTTCAGACGACATCTGCGTCACTGAAAAGACGGCAGCCAAAGGGTGTCAACAGTTTGCTGCCATTTGCCGATGTTGCAGTTGCTTGCTCTGTTAGAATCTGAAACACACCAACCTGGTCATCCCCCTGTACCCTATATTTCTACTTACATTTCCTTATAGATGGTAAGCTCCTTAGGGCAGGGCATTCATTACCTAGAATAACAATGTATGTTAATTTGTGTTATTTTATTGTTTTTCATTCTCCAACCCTATTGAACGAAAATAGAAATAAAGTTCTGGTGCAAATATCATGGAGAATATCAGTCCTTCCAAAGAAGTGGGAGAGTAGAAGAATGGAGTGTAAGACAGTCCTGTTTTCCACCGTTCTCTTCTTTAGGCCGCGTCCATGTTTAATGCTTGCGGGTGGAGGCGTGCTGAGGCGCGCTTCCGCTCGGCACTGAGCCGCAATGCTTTAGTAGGTGCTCGCCTACGCTTCCTGCGCGCTTGCGTATTTGTAGGTCTTAGGGAAATTTTAAATTTTCCCGCTTGCCGGAGCGCAGGGCCGGTCACGTGAGTGGTACGCCCAATGAGGGCGAACCAGCTCCGTGACGTCACTGGCCCGCCCGCCGACACGTCCCCGGATGGCGTGGTCTCTAAGGCCAGGGAAATCACCCGCTTTCCCTGAGCCTCAGCGCGTCTCCGCCCGCCCGCCAGAACCATGGCCAAGGCCTTAAGTGGAGTATTCTCTTGTTTCTATCCTTTTGTCTCGATGCTAGCAAGGCTGTAGGGAATGGACACTGGTATCTTTAGTGTTGATTCCAGGCTCAGCATATACTGGATCACTTAGCTCACCGTCTTGTCTCCAAATATCTAATGTGACACTCAATGTGCCCAGAGGATATAGAAGACAAATATGGTGCAAATACTGCTACAAAAGATTTATTAAAACATATAACACAAGACACCACAAGGTATCACACTCACATTTAAAACTTGATGGTAGGACCATCTACAACGTGCCGTCCGCTGCCTGTAAGTGAAGAGCTGCATGTACTGGTAACTGGGCTAGGGACCCCTCCTCCCTCCTTCTCGCAGCCGCGACACTACTGAGATCCCCCCTCCGATGTACACACTGCCAGGCTGCTGCTCTCCTCCTACATGCATGGAGTGACGTCACCAATAAGCTGCACCCTACGATGCCCCTGATGAAGTAACGCGATAGTTACGAAACGCGTAGGGTGGAGTTTATTGGTGACGTCACTCCGTGCATGTACAGTAGAGACTACGATTATTCTAACAAAAACCAGTGGCATTCACCAAAAATGCCCAGGAATTGCCAGAATACATGCCTTAAACGTGCCTTAAACTAGCCCCAGCATTTCTGCATTGATTAATGGCCTATCAGATTAACAGTGGGGGTTCTGGCAGTCCCATTCAAACTGAATTGGACTGCCAGGGACCCCTGCTGTGTTAATCCTATGGGTCATTAGTCAATGCAGAAATTCCTTAAACGTGCCTCAAACTAGCCCAGAACATACTCTGAATGTAACCCGGCTAGTTTAAAGCAAACGTTAGGATAAATGTGGCCTCTACTGTAGGAGGGGAGCAGCTGTCTTACATTCCATTCTTCTACTCTCCCCACTTCTTTGGAAGGACTGGTATTCTCCATGATATTTGCGCCAGGACTTTATTTCTATTTTCGTATTGTTGTCACAAGTTATAGGATAGACTTGTCATTTTGTCCTTAGGTTGCCATCCCACAATTCTAAATTCTAGCAGTTGTAATTGGGATTATATCACATAGGGTTTGTTTTGTTAATTACATTTATCACATTGTAATTTAGGTTGAGCGCACAGTGCAGTATATTTTCTAGTCCAACCCTATTGTACTGTGCTATGGAATATGTTGGCACAGTATATATAAATGATAATTATAATAATTAATAATTTACTAAACATTTATGTTATAAAAGAAAAAAATAAGGCGCTATTCTTAATATCTACCAGTGTAAAACAATACTCTAGTAAGTGAATATTCTAAGTGAAAATGAGGAATCGCAACCCCCCAACAATGTGCAATAGAAAAAGGGAAAACACTCTGGCGCATGAATATAGAATTGATGAATCTATTGAAGCACTATTGGTATACCAAGTTTCCTATAGGAAATGAACATGCAGTTTTAAACAAAATACATTTTATTCAAAATTTTTACAAAAAAGTACAATTGAGCAACTCTTATCTTAGAGTCTATTACACAATTGTTCCTATGTCTTGATTAAATTTAATCAAGACATAGGAACAATTGGGTTATAGACTCTAAGATAAGAGTTGCTCAATTCTACTTTTTTGTATACATTTTTAATCAAATGTATTCAGTTTAAAACTGCATGTTCATTTCCTTTAGGAAACTTGTTACAGGCAGTCCTCGGTTATCCAACGGAATCCATTCTGGAAGTAGCATTGGATAGTGAAACCGTTGTAAAGTGAGTCCCATATTAATCAGTGGCAGTGAGCGTTGGATAACGCATTCCGGTGTCGAAAAACGGCCCATAGGGATTGCGTTGGATATGCCATTCATTGAAAAGTGAAACGTTGGATAGTGAGGACTACCTGTATACCAATAGAGCTTCAATAGATTCATCAATTCTATATTCATGCGCCAGAGTGTATTCCCTTTTTCTATTTATGTTATAAACACCACTATACGTTGCCAGCCCAAATCAGAACTAACCAGCTGCTTCTCAGTCAAAAGGAACATTCAGGCAAAATTGTATAACGTAAAAACATCATCCCGGGTGAGGATTAACCTCAGGCACCACCTCTCAGCCAAGCGCCCTCGGTTAATTGCAATCTAATAAAATAACTGCCTGTGTTAGCACATTCAATCCATTCAAACTGCAAGATAATATACAAGAACAATAAAAAGTCTTCAAAAATGTTTTGGGAAGGCAGATGGGATTGGAGCCAAATCAATTTGTGGGAAACACCTCTAAAGGTCATAATATACCACTTGGCCACAAAGAAACCTTCTTAGAATCCACGAATCAGGAGGGAGGCTCATGCTCACACCAAAGCAACCAAAATAGTTGTGGGATACCCTGTATAGTAACCATCCAACAGTTATAGATGTAACATGGTATGTCCCATAATACCTCTCTTTCCCCCATAGTATATCTGTTATGTAAGTTCTGTTAGCTTCAGGTATCTATGGGCCAGTGACCCCCCCTTTTGCTCCACAGGTATGTGAAGGAAATAAGGTGGTGACTCATGGCCTGTGTACAGCCTATCAGAGATGGGTACAGTCGGGGTTGCCACCTCTCCGGGTTTCACCCGGAGACTCCGGGTTTGGCATCCCCTTCTCCGGGCTCCGGGTTTGTCCCTGAAATCTCCGGGTAGGCGGGTTGTTGCAGACAGGGCAGCACAGTAAGTGACTTCTCATTGCTACAGCATAGATCACTCACAGGTCCTCTGCATTTCTCACGGGACTATCTGTGTGCAGAACTCATTTCCTCCCTTCACTGCCTACTACATCCGGGTCACAGCCCTATGCTCTATTGCACATGCTCACACGTAGGGGATCATGGGAGTTGTAGTTTTTATTAGACAAGATCGATTGGCACATAAGCAACACAGTAACATTCTTAGAAACCCTGCTAGACACACACACCACCCCCATGTATCTTATCTCCTCTCTCCCTTCTCCCCCCTCTCCCTCCTCCCCCCCTCTCCCTTCTCCCCCCTCTCCCTTCTCACCCCCCCTCTCCCTTCTCCCCCCCCCTCTCCCTTTCCCCCCCCCCTCTCCCTTCTCCCCCCCCCTCTCCCCCCTCTCCCTTCTCCCCCCCTTCTCCCCCTCTCCCTTCTTCCCCCCCTCTCCCTTCTCCCCCCCCTCTCCCTTCTCCCCCCCTTCTCCCCACCCTCTCCCTTCTCCCCCCCCTCTCCCTTCTCCCCCCCCTCTCCCTTCTCCCCCCCTCTCTCTTCTCCCCTCTCTCTCTCTTCTCCCCTCTCTTCTCCCCCTCTTTCTCTTCTCCTCCCCCCTCTCTCTCTTCTCCTCCCCCCTCTCTCTTCTCCTCCCCCCCTCTCTCTTCTCCCCCCTCTCTCTCTTCTCCCCCCCTCTCTCTCTTCTCCCCCCTCTCTCTCTTCTCCCCCCCCTCTCTCTCTTCTCCCCCCCCCCTCTCTCTTCTCCCCCCCCTCTCTCTCTTTCCCCCTCTCTCTCTTCTCCCCCCCCTCTCTCTCTTTCCCCCTCTCTCTCTTCTCCCCCCTCTCTCTCTTCTTCTCCCCCCTCTCTCTCTCTTCTCCTCCCGCTCTCTTCTCCTCCCCCCTCTCTCTCTCTTCTCCTCTCCCCCTCTCTCTCTCTTCTCCTCCCCCCCTCTCTCTCTTCTCCCCCCTCTCTCTCTTCTCCCACCTCTCTCTCTTCTCCTCCCCCCTCTCTCTCTTCTCCTCCCCTCTCTCTCTCTTCTCCTCCCCCCCCCTCTCTCTCTCTTCTCCTCCCCCCCTCTCTCTCTTCTCCTCCCCCTCTCTCTCTCTCTCTCTCTATTCTCCTCCCCCTCTCTCTCTCTCTTCTCCTCCCCCTCTCTCTCTCTCTTCTCCTCCCCCTCTCTCTCTCTCTTCTCCCCCCCTCTCTCTCTTTCCCCCTCTCTCTCTCCTCCCCCCTCTCTCTCTTCTTCTCCCCCCTCTCTCTCTCTTCTCCTCCCGCTCTCTTCTCGTCCCCCTCTCTCTCTCTTCTCCTCCCCCCTCTCTCTCTCTTCTCCTCTCCCCCTCTCTCTCTCTTCTACTCCCCCCTCTCTCTCTTCTCCCCCCTCTCTCTCTTCTCCTCCCCCCTCTCTCTCTTCTCCTCCCCCCTCTCTCTCTTCTCATCCCCCCTCTCTCTCTTCTCCTCCCCCCTCTCTCTATTCTCCTCCCCCCTCTCTCTCTCTCTTCTCCTCCCCCCTCTCTCTCTCTCTTCTCCTCCCCCTCTCACTCTCTCTCTCTATTCTCCTCCCCCTCTCTCTCTCTCTTCTCCTCCCCCTCTCTCTCTCTCTTCTCCTCCCCCCCTCTCTCTCTCTCTCTCTTCTCCTCCCCCCCTCTCTCTCTCTTCTCCTCCCCCTCTATCTCTCTCTTCTCCTCCCCCTCTCTCTCTCTCTTCTCCTCCCCTCTCTCTCTCTCTTCTCCTCCCCCCCTCTCTCTCTTCTCCTCTCTCTCTCTCTCTTCTCCTCTCTCTCTCTCTTCTCCTCCTCCCTCTCTCTCTTCTCCTCCCCCTCTCTCTCTCTTCTCCTCCCCCCTCTCTCTCTCTTCTCCTCCTCCCCTCTCTCTCTCTCTTCTCCTCCCTCTCTCTCTCTCTCTCTCTTCTCCTCCCCCCCCTCTCTCTTCTCCTCCCCCCTCTCTCTCTCTTCTCCCCCTCTCTCTCTTTACTATAAAGCTGCTTCAGTTCCTCCCTTTTGCTAGCAATGAGGTAACCTTGTCTTTGTTAAATTAACTCAAGTAAAGTTAACTGAGGTAAACATTGTAATAAATTAATATTGATCAGCGACGACTCTGTTTGCAACAATTGTCATCAGCGTTAGTTATAAATAATAGAAATGATGTAAGGTATAATTCCATATACCATTAACGCAGCAATAGTGCCAGCAATAGCAGTCTCCCGCCATCTCCCCCTGCAACTACTCTCAATATGGCTGCACGGCGTCAAATGGCGCTGCGTTGCCATGCCAACGGGAACGTCACGTGACGTAACAGCATCATGTGATGCTCGTTGCCATGACAATGAGACGCCACATGATGTCACGACGTCATGCGGTGCCACGTTGTCATGGCGACTTGACGCCGCGTGACGTTACATAGCATCCTGTTGTCATGGCAACACAGTGTCATTAAAAAAAAAAAAATCTCCGGGTTGACCGTCAGTCGAAGGTGGCAACCCTGGGTACAGTCCATGAGCCCGCCCCTTCCAGAGACTTCCAAGTGTGAGTAGTAAAGGTAGTTTAGTCTTGCTCTGCCTGCGAAGGAGAGTGCATGGGCTGTCAGACTCTCCCATGGCGTGTATGAGCTGACCTACCCCAGGCCGAAAGGCCCGGGGACCATCAAGACTCAAGGTCCCATACTATTAGGGTAAGCACCATGCAGAAGTCCTGGGACTTTGGATATCAACATCTATGCTGAGTGAAGAACTGCTGCAGTATGACCAATAAATCTCTGTTCACTATACCTCTGCCTGGGTGTCAGTTCCTGGGCAGGAGGGGTAAGCAGTGTTGTGGTGGGAGCTGACATCCTGCATCCCAGAAGTCCATCACAGCTGGAGGTGCTGAAACACTGATGATGCAGTACCAGAGAACCCCAAAAGCCTGTCCTGTTTCCCCTCACCATCGCGGATACTCAGCTCTCCTGAACCAGCAGGTATGCCTCAGCATCACACTAACACAGTAATGCAGTGTATCTCCCAGAGGGGGCGGGGGGTGGGGGGGGGACTGTGTTACATAGAAACAAGAGGAATGGGCTAGGTAATTATCCATGGGTTCCACGTGCCCTTTTTGACTTATGGCCAGGGCTTCCAGTACAGTTGCTTTGTTTATTTTGTGGTATAATATTATTGTATCCAGTAGTGCACCTTTTTGTAGTTTTGTTTGATAATCTTTGGAGCCAACAAAGGAAGACGCCATGTTAAGTTGTTGATATATTCACCCGTAACCATAAAATATTTATACGGTATATCACTATTCTGTCTATACACCATACACCATATTCGGTTTGACATTTTAACCCCTTTGGCGCCGGTTACCCTTTTTTTGTTTTGTCACTCTGACTGGTTGTACTACCAGTTAATCACCTGGCTGCCTATTTACATTTATCCATATGTTGTATTATTAGCGCTGTTCTGCACCCATTCTTTTTTCTGATATCACTATTCTGTATTCTTTGCTGCATAAATCGTAGTAAATTCTACTGCATTCAGAGAGCATGAATTTCAGTAATGCCTGGAATTTGTACGCTTTTAACCTATAATTGTAAATAACAGTAGATGTTTCTAAATACTGTAGCATGCATATGTGCTAATGTAACAAGAGTATATTTGAGATAGCAGCTGTGTGATAATATAAATCTAAATGAAAAACAGTCAGTTTAACTGAGAACTATTTTTGGAAGTCTTGGGCTCCATTATTACCATCCTTCCCTGACTATGTAAAGATATTAGTTACGTTTATATTTCTTTGACATTGATTATAGAGGGGACCTTCTGTATAATTATGTACTATGTTTTCACGTGTGGCATCGTGTATATACATGATACTGAATAACATTTTGTATTTTTCCGACTTCAGAATAATTGCTTTTGATGAATTATTGATATTTTGTGAACATGTAAGTATTCTTACAATTTAGGACAAGTCAACCAATACATTTAGTGGTACTGTGTAAACTTGTTAATAATAGCAAATATAAGCATGACTTAAATAATAAAGACTTATGTCCATAACACTGCTTAGTGAATGAATATGAGTAAGGCCTGGGTCCCGCTGCGCTCGTTGGCGCGGGCGGCAATGTAGCGAGTTCCCCACCAGCAGGGGAATCCTCGCGAGCCGGTCCCGGTACCCACTGGCTGCACAGCTGATCACACGCTGTGGCGCGTCAGCCGCTAGGAGACACCACAGAATGGTGTTTTCTAGCTTCGACGCGTCACGTGGTGTGGCTGTGAGCCAATGGGGAGGGGAGGCTGCGGGAGGAGGAGAGGCTTCGGGGAGCAGGGAGGAGTGTGGAGTGAAAGCAGGTGAGTGCCTGTCTGTATATGTGTGTGCCTGAGTGCCTGTGTGTGTGTGTATGTGTGTGCCTGAGTGCCTGTCTGTGTGTGTGCCTGAGTGCGTGCGTGCCTGCCTCTGTCTGTGTGTGTGTGTGTATGAGTGCATGCGTGCCTGTCTGTGTGTGTGTGTGTGTGTGAGTGCGTGCCTGTCTGTGTGTGTGTGTGTATGTGTATGAGTGCGTGCGTGCCTGTCTGTCTGTCTGTCTGTCTGTGTGTGTGTGTGTGTGTGAGTGCCTGCATGTGTGTGCGCGCGTGTGTGTATGAGTGCGTGAGTGCCTGCCTGTGTGTATGTGTGTGTATGTGTGTATGTAGAGAGCCCGAGTCCGTGGAGGGGGGGGGGGAAGAGTAGCGGGTCCCTCCTGCAGCCCGTGGAGGGAGGGGGGGGAAAGTAGCGGGTCCCTCCGCTCAAGCCACGCCCCCCCTCCCTGTCAAACCTCCCACCTCCCGCCCACCTCCCGGTCAAACCTCCCACCTCCCGCCCACCTCCCGCTCCGGCTCCCGCTCCCTACAGAACGCAGATCGCGGTCTGTGTATCTCAGCGCACCGCCTGTCAGCAGCGCGGGTGCGCTGACTCTGGGAGCGGGGCCTTAGCCTTAGGCTCTCATAACTTTGACTCTATAAATAACAGGGAATAAAAGATAATGGCAATCTTTAAACTGCAGGAAAAATGAATTAACGCCATGTTATATGCTATAGTGGTATAGCACTATAGTGGTATAGTGGTACGGTGTTCGTTTTAACTTCGATTACCGCCATGTTAAGAGGGCTGCTTAGTGAGTTTAGGCCTTAGTTTTTTAAAGTTTAGCATTCTTCCGTTTTTTGTTTTGTTTTTAGGCTAGTACTCAACATAAAGGTGTTTAAATTAACAAAGGAAAATAATAGTCTGCTATGTAATTCAAAGCCCCATCGGGATTAATGTGAGCTGGTTAATTAATGGCATGCAGGCTTTTACAAAGCACTAAATGAAAAAGAGAGCGGCATCTAAAAGGGTGGGGGGCTTAGTTGCGTTTTCTCTTGCTTGTGTATCTGAGGTCACACAACAAAATGACTCCCATAGAAAGCAGCAATGAGAGTGTTTGTGCATTATCATACTTTAATGAATAACTACCTGAGAGTTATTTATCATAACAGTAAAAGAGAGAGAGAGAGAAGAAGGGGGAGTTGAGCTTATGATAAGAGTTAAACATTTATAGTTCGCATAGAACCTGCTTGTTGCGGTTACTATGGTGCAATAGCAGATTTACCATCTTTTGGCCAATATGTGTTCCTAATGAACACCTCTTTTAAATAAGTGTAGCGCACTTTCCCCCACCCCCTTTGAGGATGTGTGGCTACGGTGTGTGTGGTGCAATACCTGTGGCTCACAGGAGGTCTGAGCCCCCTGACTTCAATGGGGAATTTCATCCAAAAACAGCACAACCAACCGCTTCATTGGATATACTGTAGAATACGCTATAACTGTGATATTGGTATTTGTCATGTTGATGCTGGTTATCTCTGAGTTTGTACTTCTTATTGTTTTAGTCTATATATTCTCTTTTTCATAAACCTTTGTAAAATAAATAAATAAAGTAGCAATGCTCCCACCTTCAGCCAATCCCCCACCATAGCAGAGTTTCATTCAGATCACTACCGTAGCTGGATAAATATGGTGGCGGGAGCACTGAAAAGGAAAGATTATTGAGAAAAAGGCTGAAGAATGATTAACAAAATATGTACATCTGTTTTCCCACGGTAGCTCTCATGCTGAACATTGTAGGACATGTCTTCCACAATGAGATTCCTTCTGTCCCTTCCCCCTGCTCTCTGATTCTACCTAAACCTCCTTCTTCCACTTTTAACTCCTTTTCTACTGTTACAGAGTTAGCCGTTTCTAAGCTGATTTTTTTCTTCTCCCTCTACCCCATGGCCCTCTCAATCCCATTCCCTCACACCTTATCAGAACCCTTGCTCATGTCTTAGTCACCACTGTCATCCACATCTTCAACTTCTCCCTGTCCTCTGGCACTTCCCCCTCATCTTTTAATCATGCATTGGTCACATCTATTCTCAAAAATACCCTAGATCCTGTGTGCCTTGCTAACTACCGTCTTGTAGCCCTATTGTCTTTTTCCTGCTAGAACGTCTTGTGTTCTCCACTATGGTCAATTATTTTTATTTTCCTGCTCACCTGGATCCTTTACAATTTGGCTTTTGTGCTGCTCACGCAAAGGAGAATGACTTCACTAAAGTAGCTAATGACCTCCATGAATCAAAACCCCAAAGTCAAACATCCCTACTTATCCTATTCAATCTCTCTGCTGCCTTCGATACTGTTAATCACTCTCTACTCCTTCATATTCAATACTATCTTGGTATCTGTAACCAAGTTTTATATTGTTTCCCATTATAATGTACCTCTCCCATTTGACATTATCTGTCTCTGTTGCTATAATGTATATGTCATGTATAATGTTGATTTGTCTGTAGCTGTACCTCATTGATATATCTATCCACCCCTAACCTCACACATGCAATCTAGTCCTAAGTCTTTGGTTGCCTCCTAACTATAAACTTGTGGATGGTGCTCAGCTGCCTTAAACGTAATATGTCTAAAACTGAGATTCTCATATTACCTCCTAGACCCAGTCTAATATCACAATTAAACTATATTATATATAATATTATATATACTATATATATTTTCCATCACAGTAAATGGTACTACCATCTATTCTGTCGCCAAAACACGTTGCCTAGCCATGACATTTTACTCCTCCCTTTGCTTCTCCATTGACATTCATGACATGGCTAAAATATGTTGCTTGTTCCTCTGTAACATTGCCAAGATCCACCCTTTCCTTTGTCACTCTACTTGTGATAGGGCCTTTCCATGGTTTAAAAAGGCAGCAGACTAAAAGCCTGTCTGTAGCTGATGAGTATAGCACAACATGTTAACTCTAAGATTAACGAAAAGAACTCAGTTAACTGCACTCAAAGTAATATTAATAGTTAAATTAGCCTGAGATACCAATTGTCCCACTATATGAGGTAGGATCACCCCTACCTAGTGACACACTAGAGTGAGTCAGAGCTCAAAAAAAACAATAATTCAAAAAATAAAAAATATTTATTAATTATGACAACCACGACGACTTAAAATTACAAAACAAACAAATACTAAAATCCCCTATGGGGTGTTGAATCGAGACCTGTCTGGTGTAAGTCAATTGATGAGATAAGACTCAACTAATAGGATTATTATCCTCAACATACACCAGTTAATAAATGCAGTGGTTGGTATGCAGTGGAAAAAATCCCATATTGCTGTAATCACCTAATAGGCACATAGTATACCAGGTATAAGAGACATATACAGTAAACCCCAATGTAACAGCATAAATGCTCAGTATATTACAAATATATACGTGGGTATGTGCAGTATGGCCACATAGCACGAATAGTGGAGACCTAACTACACACTTGCTGAATAGTACATCTGTAATCCTGTATAACTACATCAATTGGTGATCTAAGAACCCGCTCTTACTTCAATCAGAAACATAAATGTAATAATCAGCATGCTTAGAATAATGTTGCCACATGTATTGGCTGCATCAAAACTGTCCTGTTTAACCAAGGCTGTTGAAAAATAAACCTCAGCAGCGTGAAAGCGCTAGATCTATGACACAATAGGGCAAATCCAACAGATAAGTATATCCCAGTATGTGATACAACATTACCAGTCCCAGATAGACACTGCATGTGTCTCACGATCCAACACCCTCAGAGACGCCAGCGTGATGACGTCATGGGTTGATGTAGTTATACAGGATTACAGATGTACTATTCAGCAAGTGTGTAGTTAGGTCTCCACTATTCGTGCTGTGTGGCCATACTGCCCATACCCACGTATATATTTGTGATATACAGGCATACCCCACATTAACGTACGCAATGGGACCGGAGCATGTATGTAAAGTGAAAATGTACTTAAAGTGAAGCACTGCCTTTTCCCCACTTATCGATGCATGTACTGTACTGCAATCGTCATATGCGTGCATAACTGATATAAATAAGGCATTTGTAACAGGCTCTATAGTCTCCCCGCTTGCGCACAGCTTCGGTGCAGGTAGGGAGCCGGTATTGCTGTTCAGGACGTGCTGACAGGCGCATGCGTGAGCTGCCATTTGCCTATTGGGCGATATGTACTTACTCGCGAGTGTACTTAAAATGAGTGTCCTTAAACCGGGGTATGCATGTACTGAGCTTTTATGCTGTTACATTGGGGTTTACTGTATATGTCATCTGATACCTGGTATACTATGTGCCTATTAGGTGATTACAGCAATATGGGATTTTTTCCACTGCGTACCAACCACTGCATTTATTAACTGGTGTATGTTGAGGATAATAATCCTATTATTTGAGTCTTATCTCATCAATTGACTTACACCAGACAGGTCTCGATCCAACATCCCATATGGGATTTTAGTATTTGTTTGTTTTGTAATTTTAAGTCGTCGCGGTTGTCATAATTAATAAATATTTTTTATTTTTTGAATTATTTGTTTTTGTGCGCTCTGACTCACTCTAGTGTGTCACTAGGTAGGGGTGATTCTACCTCATATAGTGGAACAATTGTTATCCCAGGCTAATGTAGCTATTAATATTACTTTGAGTGCAGTTAACTGGGTTCTTTTCGTTAACCTTAGATTTAACATGTTGTGCTATACATATCTTTAACCCTTTGCACCCTAGTCTACAACTCTATAGGTATTGGGTTGAGGGTTGAGCCATTTCTTTAGTTGTTTTCCTGTAGCTGATGAGTCCAGCAAGGAGCTGGTAAATGGCAGCTAGTCAATTAACCAGTCTCTACCTGGCTCATCATGCAGGTTTAAAGGTGTGCTGCACAAACTGCACAGGGTTGTCTTGAGCACAGAAGGACTGTACTGCCAGCAAGATCCCAAAGAACCAGACCCTCTATTCCAGGACACAGCGGTCACTGGAACCCGCCAGAAGGTGCACCCTATAGACACCAACCCAGGCCCAGAGACATATAAAAAAATCCCCGGGCTTCCAAGTATGTCTTTGGACTTTGGAGTCAGAGGCTGGTAAGAGGTCTATCCTGCCAGCCCGTCAGATAGGGACTGGGGACTGGGAAGTGGAATAGAGGGTCTGGTTCCTTGGGATCCTGCTGGCAGTACAGTCCTTCTGTGCACAAGACAACCCTGTGCAGCTCATCTCCTGCGCTCTGCCCATAATAGTTTCCTTTCCATCCCTTTCACCTCCACTGCCCTCTCTCGCCTTAAACCCTTTTCCCTCACTGCCCCTTACCTGTGGAATTCCCTCACTCTCGGTATACACCAAGCACCTTCTCTCACCAGCTTTAAGTGAAACCTTAAAACTCACCTCTTAAATTAAGCATTTAAATTGCCTAGACTGGTGGCTACTGTCCCACAGTCGCTCCTACAAACCATTGTGGCCAAGCACTGCCCTCTACTGCACTTATTCCCTCACCTGTGTCTCTGTAAATCTCAGAACATACCACTTAGATTGTTAGCTCTCCGGGCAGGGATTTCCTTTCCTATTGCCTGATTTTGTTTGTTGCACTTATTCTATTATAAGTCCCTGTGTTGTATTGTCTTTTTATAAAGCTCTGAGTACACTGTGGATGCTATATAAAGATTTACATGCATGCAGTGCATACTAGGAATATGGCATTAGCAGTCTTTCTATTAGTTTAAGCTATAATCATATCCCATATCAACACTTCTCTGAAGATAAAGTTATTCATCTGGACTGAGAGTTTCAGAGCAGAAATCATTTTTTACTTGACTTACTGTAGCTATTGCCACATGTTCAGCTCAACAATGAATATTTAAGGTTCCTGTTGATGCTGCAACATATTCATCACTTATGAATAAAGTACTGTAGCAAACATTTTGGGCAGAATAGCTGTCCACTTATGCAGATACGTGCTTTTCATATACACTATGAATATATAAAACACAGCTGGCCTTTACCGAACTTTCATATACAGATGTAGCAAAGTTTGTTGCTCTCGCTGGCACATTGTGGAGGGATAGTCTGGGATATTCGGTGTTATCGCTGCCTTTGAACCTTCAGAAACTCTGTGATATTCTGCGGTATAACACAATATGTGGTGTTCTCTGCGGCAGTCTGCTACATCTGTATGGCATAGATAAAAAGACATATTTTTGGGGCCACATTTACTAAGCAGAGCTAAACCATAAGACAACCCAGGACTTAGCAGTTCTATGCCTGTCCTAGGCCAAGGCTCTTTCCCCTGGAGTCTAGACTTTTTTTCTCCCCCCTAAGCAGCAGGGAACCGATAAGTACTACATTGTTTATTATGGATCCCTAGATCATTATACTGCAGCTGGTTTGTGTCCGGAACTGCTATCATTGTTTCTTTGATATTATATTTACAGTATGAGGATGCTTTTGGTCTGGCATTTTAAGAGCATGTTGCACATTTTGACACCATTGTACACTTTTTGGGACATTACAAATGCTTCAGATAAAGGACTTTAATTGTTGTTTTAAAAATACCATATTTGCATGAATTATCAATGCCGTTTCTCTATCTTTGGTCACAGCACTCTATGTGCCCCTGTTTCTTTCTTACAGAGGAGTATATCATTTGGCTTATACAGCAATGGCACAAATAGTGATGAGACCCGAGGGCTCGAAACCCATGGACAAAAATCCTGGCTTTATCATGACAACAGATTGTATACATGTAAGTATCCATAGCTTTCTCCAGGGATTTTCCCTTCACTGTTACTGTAAATGCATTCATTATAGTTAAGTCGGTCAATAAATCAGACTGTTCCACAGGAAGATTGCATGAAATTACAGAAAATTGTAAGAGCCCAGTTCCCCTTTCCATGACAAACCATTGTTTTTTCAACTTATCCAATCAACAAAGAGCTGTAAGGAATCGTGGGAACACGTCCCTTGCGGCGTGTTCCCTCCTTACCTCCTGCTGCATAGTATTCAGCTGCAAGTGATGCGAGAGTGCGTCCCCCGCAGCGTGCTTCTTTCTTGCCTCCTGCTGCACAGACTCCCGCGCACCTTACAGAGCGCGCGCGCCCACGCAGGGCTTTCACCGTTCCTACGGAGCTTGGCTCTGCTCCTCCGCTTGTGCCGCACGGCAGCCCTGTGCCAGTTACATACTGCACCGACACACTTTATTCGAGCAAATACCCGGTATGTACCTGGCAGATACCTGGAATGTGCCGCTCCTAACCTCTGACAAGCCCCGTTGCATTTGCCTTCCCAGCCTGGGTTCATGCCTGGCTGATGGGCGGCTGATCTGTTAAATGATAATGATTAGGATTTAATAGGCTGCAATGCTTCGCGTGTCTACCAGATGGCATAAATTCATGAATTGTAATGCAGTATATATATATACTGTGCAGTATTGCAGCCAGCGGGAATAAAATGCTTCAATCCCTGCTTGGAAAATAACTCAATGCACTCGGGCAGAAAACAGTCACAAACCTCAATACACCCGGGTATACCCGAATTCGTGGGACTAGCCAAGCTTGAATAAAGTGTGTCGCCAGTGTATGGTTTCAATAGTCAGGTCATGGCTCTTCTTCAGATGTATTTTACAATTCAAATTATTCTATCTAGGCCTACTGCACCGACACACTTTATTCGAGCAAATACTCAGTATGTACCTGGCAGATACCTGGAATGCGCCGCTCCTCACCTCTGACAAGCCCCGTTGCATTTGCCTTCCCAGCCTGGGTTCATGCCTGGCTGACGGGCGGCTGATCTGTTAAATGATAATGATTAGGATTTAATAGGCTGCAATGCTTCGCGTGTCTACCAGATGGCATAAATTCATGAATTGTAATGCAGTATATATATATATACTGTGCAGTATTGCAGCCAGCGGGAATAAAATGATTCAATCCCTGCCTGGAAAATAACCCAATGCACTCGGGCAGAAAACAGCACAAACCTCAATACACCCGGGTATACCCGAATTCGTGGGACTAGCCGAGCTCGAATAAAGTGTGTCGCCAGTGTAATAGGAAATTTACATTTTCTATAGTTCATCAAATGTATGTAAATATTCTTAAACACGTGTGGAGTCTCCATTTCCCATGAATTATATATTGAGTACATAATTTGGATGTTCCTTGACATCCCCTTTTTATGCGTTTTTAACACTCACATTGTACCAATCTGGTCCGATATATTTTATTCCATTATATACCCAATACATTTGGTTTTAATTTATTTATACTCATATTTCACTACATATAGGACCAGATTTTTTGTCTTAGACTGTATATCTCTCATTAGACAGGGAACTCTCCCCTCACAGATCCTGAGTGCAATATCAAGGGACTTATCCGGGTGGTAGTGTCTCTGCTCCACCCGGTGTTTCTTTCCCAATGTTCATTACCTACGCTTGTGCACCGATCTGTGTCTTTGACCCTTGGTCAATTTAGGTTGAGCGGATTATATTTCTTTTTGCCTTAGTAAGGAGGTTGTAACGGATTACAATAGGAATAATTAAATAAAGCACGGAGCTTGAAGGACAGTTCTCAGGAAAGAACCGTTAGTGCAACCATTTTGAAAGAAACTTTGAGAGACTCTTCCCTGAATTCCCTGTACAGCTGTATAACTATATGTAGTGTTCGACAAACCTACACATCTGCACTCCCCGGGCAAGTGGATTTAACACCGTGGCGAGCTCCTATTGGCCCAAGCAGCACACGTGTTTTTTTTTTAATTTTCCCTGCTCGCGCTGCTGTTTAATTTCCCCCGCTCGCGCTGGAGGAAAAAAAAAAGCCGGAGACGGGTTCATGTTGCTGCAGGAGCTTACCCCGTCTCCGGCTCCCTGAGCAGTGCCCTCCCTCCTCCCCCGCCTCTCTGAGCACATTTCTCCTCCCTGTAGCAGCCAGAGAGTGCCTCCGCAGGCCCCCGCATATCCCCAATGTCCCCCGCATATCCCCAATGGCCCCTGCATACCTCTCAATGCCCCACGCTTACCCCCAATGGCCCCCGCATACCTCCCAATGCCCCCCGCTTAACCCCAATGGCCCCTGCAGGCCCCCACATACCCCCAATGGTCATAACATACCCCCAATTGCCACCGCAGGCCCCCGCATACCCCCATTGGCCGCTGTATGCCCCCGCAGGCCACCTCAAACCTCTGATGTCTCCCGCAAGTCGCCACAAACCCCCGCAGGCCCTTCAAACCTCCGATGTCTCCCGCAAGCTCCCGATGACTCCAACATACCTCTGATGGTGTGAGGGGCTCCCAGCGCTGTTTCTGGTAGTGTGTTTGTCTGTCAGAGTGTGTGTGTATGAGTGTGTGTGAGAGAGAGTGTGTGTTTGTGAGAGTGTGTGTGTCTGTCTGTCAGAGTGTGTGTGTGTCTGTCAGAGTGTGTTCATGTGTATGTCAGATTGTGTATGTGTGTGTGTGT